>NC_135985.1:22021165-22118665 GCF_053455715.1 Rhinoraja longicauda
TATATAGTCACTAATAGTTAGCCACTGGTGTTGGATAAAACCCCACACTGACCCATGCCACCCAGTGCCCTACGCTGGTATATTATGCCATCCACTGCTCTCGTCCCACCTGATCTCCTGGTCGCGAGGTTTGCTTTGAGAAGAAGCACCCAGGTCCACACAGTAGGAGATAAAATGCAGGTCCCAGGTACAAATGACCAATGATCTTCATGTGGGGGTATAAGAAAATAACTGCAGATGCTGGTACAAGTCGAAGGTATTTATGCACAAAATGCTGGAGTAACTCAGCAGGTCAGGCAGCATCTCAGGAGAGAAGGAATGGGTGACGTTTCGGGTCGAGACATTTCTTCAGACTGATGTCAGGGGGGCGGGACAAAGGAAGGATATAGGTGGAGACAGGAAGATAGTGGGAGAACTGGGAAGGAGGAGGGGAAGAGAGGGACAGAGGAACTATCTAAAGTTGGAGAAGTCAATGTTCATACCGTTGGGCTGCAAGCTGCCCAGGCGAAATATGAGGTGCTGTTCCTCCAATTTCCGGATGGCCTCACTATGGCACTGGAGGAGGCCCATGACAGAAAGGTCAGACTGGGAATGGGAGGGGGAGTTGAAGTGCTCAGCCACCAGGAGATCAGGTTGGTTAACGTGGGGGAAGGTCGGCCCAAGATTTTTTTCTTTAAATGGCTTGAACCCAACTCTTTTATGGTTTGCCAAAACCTAGGGAAAAGTTGCTCTCTTAAAGGTTGGTGTTAGGAACAAATAATTGGAACCATCCATAGAAACCTCTGTTCACATTTTTTCCAAATATACTATGAATTATTTTACAATATATTAAGAAAGCTCAACAGAATTGTAAAATGTTGCTGATTTTTTTCCCCTCCATCCTTGTCCTCAAAACACTTTTTTTGGCTTAATTTTCTGAGTTGACTCGAAGGTTATTTGCACTGGCTTTTGCTTTGTAGCACACTGACAATAGACAATAGACAATAGGTGCATGACGAGGCCATTCGGCCCCTCGGGCCAGCACCGCCATTCACCGTGATCATGGCTGATCATCCACAATCAGTACCCCGTTCCTGCCCTCTCCCCATACCCCCTGACGCCGCTATCATTAACTCTATCTAACTCTCTCTTGAAAGCATCCAGAGAATTGGCCTCCACTGCCTTCTGAGGCAGAGAAATCCACAGATTTACAACTCTCTGAGTGAAAAGGTTCTTCCTCATCTCCGTTCTAAATGGCCTACCCCTTATTCTTAAACTGTGGCCCCTGGTTCTGGACTCCCCCAACATCGGGAACATGTTTCCTGCCTCTTGGCATGTCCAATCCCTCAATAATCTTATATGTTTCCTTAAGATCCCCTCCCATCCTACTAAATTCCAGAGTATACAAGCCCAGTCGCTCCAGTCTTTCACTTCTTTGTAAAGCTGCAGGCAAGACTGGAGATCATACTGGAGTTTAACAATCAGGTAAGTTTATTGACCATGAAATGGCCAAACAAGTATGTTCAATGAGAAAGAGAAAATAACTGTAATTTCGTTTGCATTCCCACTAACCTCAAATTATTGTGTATCCATTCAAGTACTTTTGAAGAATGAGTGATGGAGCATAGAACACAGAACAGTATAGTACAGGAACAGGCCCTTTGGCCCACAAAGTCTGTGCTGAACATGATGCCAAGACAAACTAATCTCATCTCCCTACACGCGATCCATATCCCTCTATTCTCTCAAGATTTCAAGGTTTTTCAAGATCAATTTATTGTCACATGTACCAATGAAGGTACAGTGAGATTTGAGTTACCACACAGCCGTGCTAAGCAAAAAGCCACGTGAAATAAGAATTTAACATTAACATCTACCACATTCCTCACTGTGATGGAACGTGATAAAGTTCAATCAACTTCCTCTTTGTTCACCCGTGGTCAGGGCTGCCACAGAAGGCAGTGGAGGCCGATTCACTGGATGTTTTCAAGAGGGAGTTAGATTTAGCTCTTAGGGCTAACGGAATCAATGGATATGGGGAAAAAGCAGGAACGGGGTACTGATTTTGGGTGATCAGCCATGATCATATTGAATCCTTCGAAGGGCCAAATGGCACGTATTTTTCTATGTTTCTATGTTTCTACGTTTTTAATGTGCAGCTGGTGCTGTAATGTAGAAAATGCCGCAAGTTCTCACAAACCATGAGGTAATCCAGCAGAAGGAGCAGAAGTGCCAAACAGATGATCCATCTCAGCTTCCTCCTGAGACCCCTAATGTCACTGGGTCAGCCTTTGGCCAAAATGATTCACTCCACGTATCAAAATAATGGATGAGAGCACCGTGTGTAACAAAGGCCAAGGGAATAGCCAACGTCCTGCTGCAGTGCTGTCAACCTCTGCTCCAGAATGAATGGCAACACGAGCTTTCTGTTCCGCTGCAGCTTCTCCGCGGGAACCCGCCCAAGAATGCAGTCATGTCCCAGTCACAAGAAGCAGGTCGGGTCCAATCTGGCCAGCTGCCGGATGATTCGTCGATCTTCACTCAAGAACGAGATGTTGAAGGCAGTCTATGACAGTGCCATGAATCAGCACTTGTTCAACAGCAATCAGCTAGCCAATGCCCAGTTTGGGTTTCACCACCATTATCTGCCTCCAGATCGTCCCATTCTCCCCCCGTGACCACGCGGATAGTCTACGGGAGCTCCGGTTTCCTCCCGCGCTCCAAGAACGTGCAGATTTGTAGGTCAATTGGCTTGGTATCGTTGTAAATTGTCCCCTAGTGTGTGTAGGATAGTGTTAGTGTGCGGGGATCGCTGGTTGGCGCGGACTCAGTGGGCCGAAGGGCCTGTTTCTGTGCTGTATCTCTAAACTAAACTAAACTAAACTAAACTAAACTAAACTAAACTAAACTAAACTAAACTAAACTAAAATAAAATAAACTAAACTAAACTAAATTAAACTAAACTAAACTAAACTAAACTAAACTAAACTAAACTAAACTAAACTAAACTAAACTAAACTAAACAATAGTCAATCAATATCAATAGTCATTTATTTGTCACATACCCATAAATGTGTAGTGAAATGAAAAATTACCTGCAGTTCAACAATAAGACCAATAAGAATAATCAATAAAAATGCAATAACACATACAATCATAAACTAAAACCAAACAAAACTAAATTAAACTAAACTTATCATAGTCTTGTTCCAAACATAGAAACAAGGAAAATAGGTGCAGGAGGAGGCCATTTGGCCCTTCGGGCCAGCACCACCATCCATTGTGATCATGGCTGATCATCCACAATCAGTAACCTGTGCCTGTCTTCTCCCCATATCCCTTGATTCCGCTAGCCCTGAGAGCTCTATCTAACTCTCTTTTAAATTCATCCAATGAATTGGCCTCCACTGCCCTCTGTGGAAGAGAGTTCCACAAATTCACAACTCTCTGGGTGAAAAAGTTCCTTCTCACCTCAGTTTTAAATGGCCTCCCCCTTATACTTAAGACAGTGGGCCCTGGTTCTGGACTCACCCAAACATGGATTCATGAAGCTGGAAAGGGTGCAGTGAAGATTTACGTGGAGGTTGCCAGGACTTGAGAGTCTGAGGAGCAGACTCAATGGGCCGAATGGCCTAATTGTGCTTTTCTATGTCCCGTGATCTTAGGATCTGCAAGGCGTTAATCAGGAACATGACACTCCACTTGACCGACTCAATAACAACTCTCCATACTTTTATTTATTCGTGTCATCACACAGCTGTTTGCCAACAGCGAGCAAATTTCAGTGCCGTGTCATTGGCCTCTGCAAGATCCTTTACAGTGCGTGTGTCGTGTAGCGTGTCACAGCTCTGGAGATGCTCCATAGTCTGGAGGCCCCGTCCCCACTCGCAGTCTGCCGCATCTTCAGTGTATCCCCACTTCAGCACGTTCGGTTTGTTCCCCCCCGTGCCTGTCCGCAGTCTGTCGAGACCGCGCCAGGTTATCCACGGTTGGGCGGAACCTAGTGGGGGTTTCTCAGAGGGATCGGTTGCCGTGTGAGTGTCTTCCGGAGATTTCTCTAGTCTCTCTTCCCAGAGTTTGAGCCTTCTGGACGATGCACTGCAGTCCATGGGGATGGACAGAAGAGAGGAAACTTCCGCGTGATTTCAAACGCTGAGGTAGCTAAGGGTGGTCATGTAGGAGGTGTTTTTCATGCTCTTATGGCGAGTCCGAAACTTGTTGGTTGTAGACGAAGTTTATTGCAGCCGCAATACACGTATACAGAGTTAAACAACAAGGTACAGGACAACCAATACAAACTTACTGTCTTCCTTGAAGACTTCGCCGAACTGACTAAAACGGGCGCCAAACGCGCACCTGACATCGCTGGCCAATCAGCGATGTCGTTCCCTGGACCAATCCCCATGGTCGCGTTCCCACGTGACCTCGCTGGCCAATCCGAGGGTTCGACGACCTGGACCATTCTCTATGGTCGCTACACTCTGATTGCCTGAGGTGTTCTTTTTGACTGGCTACAGCTCTTCTGATTCCAGGAGGTGCAATGCCAGAGAGTAGATAGATGTTGCCAGTCTTGGTGGGTTTCATGCTTCCACTGATGCAGCGACAGCTTGTGTCTAGCACAGGATCAGTCTTCCTTGCATGAGCTGGGCGCTCCCTTACTGCACAGGTATACCTGGCAGTGGAGAAGCAGAGAGCCAGAGCTGCTGATCGAATGGTTTTAGAATTTGCTCCCCATTTTGCTCCCCTTATGGATAGACAATCAAATATGAACAATGAAAGTCTCACTTGCTGCAGCTTTACGGCCACATTAAATGCAGCAGCACAGCAAATACAAGCACAATACATTATCAGTCATTTGAGGTAAACCAGAACCAGAGTAGAGCAGCCAAAATACGTAGTTCAACCTTGGAGTAAGGTTCACCACAGTTTGGTGTGAGGTGGGGTTGGTGTGGGGTTACACAGGGAGGTGCATGAGGCTGACCGTTCATGGGGAATCTTTGGGTTCATTTTCGACTCGAAGCAACAGAGGTGAAAAGAGAGATTTAGATTTAGATTTAGAGATACAGGCCCTTCGGCCCACCGGGTCCGCGCCGCCCAGCGATCCCCGCACACTAACACTATCCTACACACACTGGGGACAATTTTTACATTTACCCAGTCAATTAACCTACATACCTGTACGTCTTTGGAAGGACCAAGAGAAGGGGGAAAGGAGGGAGGAAGTTATGGGATGGGAGATAGGGAGACCAAAACTGAGAGAGAAGGGATTGGGGTACGGTGGAGGAGGAAAAAAGGGAGAAGGTGGGGCTCCATCACTGCTCTGCGTCGAGCCAGAGCCATAAAGCATGAAAGCAGGCCCTTTGGCCCATCGAATCCATACCGGCTAAGGAGAAGAGGAAGAAGAGGAAGAAGAGGAAGCAGAGGAGGAGGAGGAGGAGGAGGAGGAGGAAGAGGAGGAGGAGGAAGAGGAAGGAGAAGAGGAGGAGGAGGAAGAGGAAGGAGAGGAGGAGGAGGAAGAGGAAGAGGAAGAGGAAGAGGAAGAGGAAGAGGAAGAGGAAGAGGAAGAGGAAGAGGAAGAGGAAGAGGAAGAGGAAGAGGAAGAGGAGGAGGAGGAGGAGGAGGAGGAGGAGGAAGAGGAAGAGGAAGAGGAAGAGGAAGAGGAGAGGAGGAGGAGGAGGAGGAGGAGGAGGAGGAGGAGGAGGAAGAGGAAGAGGAAGAGGAAGAGGAAGAGGAAGAGGAAGAGGAAGAGGAAGAGGAAGAGGAAGAGGAAGAGGAAGAGGAAGAGGAAGAGGAAGAGGAAGAGGAAGAGGAAGAGGAAGAGGAAGAGGAAGGGGAGGAGGGGGAGGAGGAGGAGGAGGAGGAGGAGGAGGAGGAGGAGGAGGAGGAGGAGAAGAAGAAAGAGCACAAGAAAGGTAAGGAGAAGGGAAAGAAGGAATGATTGAACCAGTTGAAAGACGCAGCATGGAAACAGGCCCTTCGGCCCACCAAGTCCACGCCGACCATCGATCAATGGCTCACACTAGTTCTCTGTTATCCCATTTTCGTGCCCACTGGAGGCAAGTTACTGAGGACCATTACGCTAGAAAGCTGCACTGGGAGGAAAGACACCAATATTCACAGGGGGAAGATGCAAACTCTACAAAGTCACCGCCCGGGGTCAGGATCGAACCTGGTCCCTGGAGCTGTGAGGCAGCAGCTCTACCACGTGCCACTGTTTCAGTTCAGTTCAGTTTGGTTTATTGTCACGTGTACCGAGGTACAATGAAAAGCTTGCTCCTTACGACAGTTTTATCATCTTTGTGCACCACTCTAAAATGAATGTTTAATTGTAAACAATTAACCTTTAAGAGTTAGGAATCGGTGGAATTCTCTGCCACAGAAGGCAGCGGAGGCCAATTCACTGGATGTTTTCAAGAGAGAGTTAGACATAGCTCTTAGGGCTAATGGAATCAAGGGATATGGGGAGAAAGCAGGAACGGGGTACTGATTTTGGATGATCAGCCATGATCATATTGAATGGCGGTGCTGGCCCGAAGGGCCGAATGGCCTACTCCAGCACCTATGTTCTATGTTTCTAAATGTGTAAGGGGAAGGAGACGAATGATTCCAATCACACTATTATGAAGAACAATGATAATCCCCAGGAGCTGTGCCTCAATGCCTTGTGTGACCCAAAACTGCAAAAAAGCAAATACTTCCTCACCAAAGCACTGCGCAGCCCCTTTGAGGAGCCAGACGCGAGAAATGTGGTGGGGAGCAAAAGAAGGAAAATTGGGAAGTAGAAACAAAAAGAACTGCAGTGTACAAAAAAAGACACAAAGTCCTGGAGTAACTCCAGTCACACTAAACTACAGCGGAGGAATATTTAACCACCGTATCAGGTTCCAAGTTCCTGATTTTTCCTTAAAACGGGTCAGGCAATATCTCTGAAGGGTCTCTGAAGAATTGTCCTGGCCTGAAACGTCACCTATCTAGGTTCCACAGAGATCTGAATATATGAGCACCAGGCCATAAACTCTCAGGCCATCTCTGAGTTGATCACTTCCGGCCACCTGCCCCCCACAACCTCCAACCTCATCGTTCCCCAGCCCCACACAGTCTGGTTTTACCATCTCCCCAAATTCCTTAAGCAGAACGATCCTGGCAGACCCATTGTTTCTGCCCGCTCCTTCCCCACTGAAATCATTTCCATGTACCTCGATTCCATCCTATCCCCACTGGTCCGATCTAAAGAGCCGACCAAAGAAGGGTCCCGACCCGCAACGTCACCCATTCCTTTTCTTCTTCCAGCTTCTTCCAGCTTCGTACCATAGCTAAAATCAAACCATTCCTCCAATTTGACGACATTGAAAATATCATCCACGCATTCATTTCCTCCCGCCTAGACTACTGCAACTCCCTATACACTGGGATCAGCCAATCATCCCTGTCCCGCCTGCAATTGGTCCAAAACGCCGCAGCGAGACTCCTGACGGGTACCGTAAAAGGGACCACATCACCCCGATTCTGGCCTCTCTCCACTGGCTCCCAGTACGGAACAGAATCAACTTCAAGCTCCTCCCATTCACATACAAAGCCCTAAACGTGCTTGCCCCCCTCTATATCAAAAATCTTCTAACCCACCACTCTATCTCCAGGTCCCTCAGGTCGGCCGACTTGGGGCTACTGACTTTCCCGCGGTCTAGGCTTAAGCTCAGGGGTGACCACGCTTTTGTGGTTGCAGCTCCTAGACTGTGGAACAGCATCCCTCTCCCCATCAGAACTGCCCCCTCCATCGACTCCTTTAAGTCCAGGCTCAAAACCTATTTCTACTCCCTAGCATTTGAGGCCCTCTGAGGGGGCGCTGTGAACTGTTTATGTATGTGCTGTTATGTTTGTGTGCCATTGTATGTCCGTTCTTAGTACCTGCACTGATGTACAGCACTTTGGTCAACGTGGGTTGTTTTTAAATGTGCTATACAAATAAAATTGACTTGACTTGACTTGACTTTTCTCTTGAGATAACGTCTGACCAGCTGAGTTACTCCAGCACTTTGTGCCTAACTTCGGTACATACCTGCAGCTGCAGTTCCTTTCTACACATCCTACTAGTGGTCTTACTAGTTTCCCTGTCAGTGAGCTCGTTATCACCGACCCCACAGCCAACAATGGACCATTTTGAGCTCCACCTTTCTTTGACCATCATTGCTTTTTGCATATCTCTCATTCATTTGTTCTATTTACCGTCTATGTCTCTCGTTTCCCTTTCCCATGACTCTCAGTCTGATGAAAGGTCACAACTGAAAGGAGATGCTGCCTGACCCGCTGAGTTACTCCAGCATTTTGTGTCAACCTTCGACTGAAACCAGCATCTGCAGTTCTTTCCTACACTTCTCAACCGAAATCGTCAGCTGTTCCTTTTTCCCCAGAGATGCTGCCTGACCTGCTGAGTTGCTCCAGCACTTTGTGCCTATCTTCAGTGCATTCCAGCATCTGCAGATCCTTTCCACACATTCCACAGAGGTCCGCTGAGTTACTCCAGCACTTTTGTGTCTTGTAAGAAAAATGGAGAACTTGGCTCTCAGTGGCTTTTACGGTGGCTAAATTTATCCCTCAGCTCTGGTTTAGCAGGGCGAGTCACGGTAAGCAGCAAGTTTACTATTGAGCCGTGACAGATTCACTCCAGAGAAACGTTATAGCAAAGGGGATCTTAGAAACACAACACAATGGAGTGGTATCACTCCAAACCATCGAAGGGTTAATGGAAAAATGCAGGCGATAACACACTTGTCAGATGCATAAGCGCGGCACGATTATGCATTGATTACAGAGTGGTGCCCAAAAGAAAGGGTAAATCTGTCAAAAGTATTCATTGGCAACTCCTTCTCCAGCTCAGCGGGATGAAATTTTACAGCTGCCCCCTGACCTTTCCGAAGTAATCGTGACATTTATTTTCCCTCAGCACATTGTTCCTTATTAACGAGCCTCTCTCCCCGCACCAACGAGGTGGCTTCATTCACTGAGCCAGCTTTAATTACAAGCATATTTTAAAAATAATTGACAACTACAAGATGCCTCGCGTACGCTGTCATTAGGCAGGGCCCGCAAATTGACACGGCTTCAAGTGTCGAATTAGAAAGGTGATTGTTTTCACAGCCACAAGGAGCACACATACACACACACACACACACACACACAAGCACACAGTCACACGCACGCACGCACGCACCCATGCACGTACGCACGCACGCACACACGCATGCACGCACGCACGCACACATGCACACACATACACACACACACACGCATGCACGCATGCACGCATGCACGCACACATGCACACACACATATACACACACACGCATGCACGCACGCACGCACACACGCACGCACACACACACGCACATGCACGCACACACATACACACATGCACACACACACGCGCACACACACACACGCACACACACACACGCACGCATGCACGCATGCACGCACGCACACACACACGCACGCACGCACGCACATACACACACACACACACACACACACACACACACACACACGCACGCACACACGCACGCATGCACATACACACACACACACACACACACACACACACACACGCACGCACACACGCACGCATGCACATACACACACACACACACACACACACAAACATTACACACACACACAAACATTACACAAAATGGGCCAATTAACGTGAATGGCACTCTTGTCCAACTGGAACTGCCGCAGAGTGCCAGACAGTCACACAGTGCTGCCGTGTACAACAACACAACATTGATCAGCCATCTCAATGTTTGCCCATTAGTCAACATGCAGGAGTCTCTCCACAATATCACTTCTTCCCTAGGAGCAGCACAGTTGGTGCAGCTTCTGCTGCTGTTGTTGTTGTTGTTGTTGTTGTTGTTGTTGTTCATCCTTCGGGTTGGAAGATGACCATGACTTCACTTTCAGTTGGATGATTGGTGACTGTGGGTCCGGAAGTGACTGGTGAGGCCAATCCGGGCCCGGAAGGCACGCCCACACGTAGGACACAAGTGGATGGGTGCCGCAGTGAATGTGGAGGTAGCCCGGGCCTTGCGCGCGGTGCGTTTCCTCTGGGCCTCTGCAGTGTGTCTGTTCTCTGCTGCACAGGCTCCTGTGGTGAGCTTGCTACGCCAGGTTGGACGGTCCAGAGCAAGAGACTCCCAAGTGCTGAGGTTGATGTCCAAGTCTTTGAGGGGCACTTTGAGGCACTCCTTAAAGAGGATTGCTAGAGCTAGAGTCATGGTCATAGATTCGTACAGCACATAAACAGGCCCTTCGGCCCAACCTACCCATGCCGGCCAAGATCCCTATCTGCATGAGTCCCACTTTAGCTTCTGCCTCACACTCTGGTGATCTGTGACCAGGTGAGTTTCTCCAGGTGAGGTGCAGAATGTGGGGGTGTGGCAGGGTGGTGAAGGGCAGGGGTCAATGTGTTACTGGTGCAAATGGCTGGCCGATGATTGGTGCGGTCTTCCAGAGAGAGAGAGAGAGAGAGAGAGAGAGAGAGGAGGGAGGGAGGGAGGGAGGGAGAGGAGGGGGAGAGAGAGAGGGAGAGAGGGAGAGAGAGAGAGAGGGAGAGAGAGAGAGAGAGAGAGAGAGAGAGAGAGAGAGAGAGAGAGAGAGAGAGAGAGAGAGAGAGAGAGAGAGGGAGAGAGGGAGAGAGGGAGAGAGGGAGCGAGAGAGAGAGAGAGAGAGAGAGAGAGAGAGAGAGAGAGAGAGAGAGAGAGAGAGAGAGAGAGAGAGAGAGAGAGAGAGAGAGAGAGAGAGAGAGAGAGAGAGAGAGAGAGAGAGAGAGAGAGAGAGAGAGAGAGAGAGAGAGAGAGAGAGAGAGAGAGAGAGAGAGAGAGAGAGAGAGAGAGAGAGAGAAAGAAATCTCTGCAACAAAAGGTATCATTTTTACGTTTGCCATCCCAAGAACATTGCCTTCTGAAATCCCATGGTATTTGATAATCAGTGAAGCACTCTTGGAAAACAGCTGTAGACTTGCACAGAGGAAACTCTAAAGCCCATGTAAACTGTCTTGGCGATGTGTGGTGAGATGTACAGTCCACTGTACCAACAGCCGCTCTCCAAACTATGTACGAACTCGACCCTCACAAAACCCATCACAAAGCTCTTTGCAGCTCTTTAAGTGCTTGCTGGGGTTATCACTGGGATATGAGCGAGCATTTAAATCTGCCACCTTGTGTAACTGTTCCAACAATCCTGCATATAACTTTAAGAGTCATTTTTTAAACTTGGGTTAATGGAAAATCAGAAATAAATCCATTAGATTGGAGGACTATGGAGAGAGCCTTGTCGGTGATGCAGCGGCAGCTGATGTTACATAGAAACATAAGAAATAGGTGCAGGAGTAGGCCATTTGGCCCTTCGAGCCAGCACCGCCATTCCATATGATCAGCCAAAATCAGTACCCCGTTCGGGCTTTTTCCCCATATCCCTTGATTCCGTTAGCCCTGAGAGCTAAATCTAACTCTCTCTTGAAAACATCCAGTGAATTGGCCTCCACTGCCTTCTGTGGAAGAGAATTGAACAGATTCACAACTCTCTGGGTGAAAAAGTTTTTCCTCTTCTCAGTCCTAAATGGTCTACTGTAGTGGCCTGGCGGAGGACAGAGTAAAGGCTGGATGCCAGGCAGGTTTAGTAAAGCTCTTTATTTGGCTGTGAGCTTCTACTCACAGCGAAGTCCACCTAGGGATAAACCATTCCCCCCAACGGGCTGAGTCTTAACCCCTTAAGCCAGTCCGTCAAGTGCCGAGGGGGCTGACCCAAGGAGTGGCCTGATCCCCAGGGACTGCCACACTACCCCTTATTCTTAAACTGTGGCCCCTGGTTCTGGACTCCCCCCAACATCGGGAACATTGTTCCAGCATCTACCCTGTCCAATCTTCCAAGAATGTTATATCTATGTACTAAAACTCTCGATTGTTTGTTTGTTTGTTCCTGAACTACAGTCAAAACATTACACGATAGCACAACAATTTTAGGCCCACCTTACTCGCCAATTAGCATTTGGTGCTAATGGAAGGTTTCATTCAAATCTGTGTTATATTTTTAAAGTTATTCACATATTAAAGTTTAAATCTATCTCCTAGGGAGGGAGGGGGGAGGGAGGGAGGAAGAGGGTGGAGGGAGGGGGAGGAGGGAAGATAATGGGGGTTGAGGGGGATGGAGTGGGGGGGGGGAAGTGGGGGGGAGGGGAAGGGGGAAGGGAGAAGGGAAAAGGGGGGAGGGAGGGGGAAGGGGAGGGGGAAGGGGAACGGGGAGGAGAGGGGGGAGGGTGGGGGGGGGGGGGAGGAGAGGGTGCTGCACCAATGCAGAAGAGGTTTGGGCCTAACTTGGGCTAGTGTTTCTATAAGATCCCCTCTCACCCTAAATGCCAGCGAATACAAGCCCAGTCGAGCCATGTTTGCGGGGGATTGTGTGAGGACGTGGAGGCATTCGAAGGTGCGGAGAAGATTAATGAGCATACAGCTCAGGAAAAGTGGAGCTTTGTGTGAATGAACTCATGGGCAGCAACGTATTGAAGTAGTAGCTGTTCACGCACGTTGGAGAAAAGGATATCAGCTCTGCCAGGCGTAGAGAATTGAATTCGGGAGACTCCAAAGAGATGGGTTAGAAAGTAGATGTCCTCAGGGGAATAGTTGCAAACAGTGATCGATGATTGTGCGAGGGAAGGCAATTCAAATGATTGAGAGATCTGGGGGAGGCACAATCTTCTTCAAATCAGGCAGCAAAACTAGGTTTCACACCACTGAGCTTAGAATGAGATACAAATTGGGGAACATAATGGTCGAAACCGGCAGGGACTGAAGATTGGTTTTAGCGTCATTGCGATGTGCAGTTGAAGGGGATTTCGACGCATCTGCGAATGAATGCCAGCAGGCGCTTGGAGGGTTCAACCACAGCCTTGGAAATGAAGGAAGAGAGAGGGAAAATGTTCAATGGTGATTAATCAGTGTGGAGATTTGTTGCTTGCTTGCTTGTACTGAATGTGCCAATGCAGTGTGGCAATCCCTTGCTCGCAAAATTCAGCTTCATTGAAGTCAATTAAATGGAATTTTAAAACCACAATACAATGCCCAGCAAAATGAACATTTACTAAACTTCACACGAGTTATGTGTTCACACTTAAAATGCTATGTGATTGCTTATGCTATATGTAATGTTACGGATATGAATTTAATGTCATGTCGGATGCTACATTGTATATGAGGCATGTTACCTAGATAGACACAAAATGCTAAAGTAACAAGGGGCCACAGTTTAAGAATAAGGGGTAGGCCATTTAAAAATTGAGATGAGGAACAACTTTTTCAGTCAGAGAGTTGTGAATCTGTGGAATTCTCTGCCTCAGAAGGCAGTGGAGGCCAATTCTCTGAATGCATTCAAGAGAGAGCTGGATAGAGCTCTTAAGGATAGCGGAGTCAAGGGGTATGGGGAGAAGGCAGGAACTGGGTACTGATTGAGAATGATCAGCCATGATCACATTGAATGGCGGTGCTGGCTCGAAGGGCCGAATGGCTTCCTCCTGCACCTATTGTCTATTAACTCAGCGGGACAGGCAGCATCCCAGCTTTTTGTGTCAGAGATGGCTGTCTGTCCCGCTGCGTTACTCCAGCATTTTGTGTCTATCTTCGGTGTAAACCAGCATCTGTAGTTCCCATTCCTTCTCTCCAGAGATGGCTGCCTGTCACGCTGAGTTACTCCAGCATTTTGTGTCTTCCTTCCTACACATGCTACTTAGAGTTCTATATAAAGCACACGGTCTTGTACACAATATACGCAGTACAATATATGCACACTTACAATGTTATATACGACATCTTATATGCAGGAGATACAAGTAATTGCAGATGCTGGTTTACCAAAAAAAAGACACACAGTGCTGGAGTGTTTTAGCAAGTCAGGCAGCATCTGTGGAGGACGTGCATAGGTGACATTTCGGGTCGAGTCAGAAGAGGGTCCCGACTCGAAATGTCACCTATCCATGTTTTCTCCAGGTATGCTGCCGAACTTGCTGGGTTACTCCAGCACCTTGTGTCACTTTATGATATATGCAGGCTCACGCTATCACTATGTTCCACATATTGATTCACTGTGCTCCAAACAATTGCACACTTGTATGCTTGTTAAGACAGATTTGGTGATACTTGCACGCACGCTTCCAATCTAACACCAAATGCTACACAATGCATTCCCAGCAGAAATCAAGTTAGAATAGTAATTTATTTTGGCAGCTTATAACACAGCAGAAGCAAAGGTCATCTGTGTTAGGTGACCTCATCAAAGACAAAACAAGAGCACAATTGACCTCAGGGTTCCTGGTTAATGAGGCAGTAAAGCCCACTAGACGCAAAGTGCTGGGGCAACTCAGCGGGTCAGACAGCATCTCTGGAGAAAAGCACCAGACGATCTTTCGGGTCGGACCCCTTCTTCACACTGTAGCAGAGACTGTACTTCAGTCTGAAGAAGGGTTCTGACCCGAAACATCACCTGTTTCTTTTCTTCGATATCTTCAGTATAAACCATCATCTGCAGTTCCTTCCTACACAGTAAAGGCCCTATCCCACTTTGGCATATTTTAGGCGACTGCTGGCGACTGTCATAGTCGTGGCAGGTCGCCGAAAAACCTGCGACTGGACCCCCCCTACGACAATGTCTACGACAAGCTACAACAACCTACCACCTAGTTGACATCAAGCTACCGACAACCGGCGACCCAAACATCGCGACTTAGGACGTCCACCTACGACTGCACCTACGACAACCTACGACCCACGCAGGTGGCAACCTACGACAACCGGAGTCAACCTACGTCTACCCGCGACAAGCCATGACCGTGTCGGCGACAACTGAAGACAATTCACGTCATTTTGCCCTCCGGTTCTGACGCCGGTACCTGTCGCCGGTTGACGTAGGTCGTCGCCAATGGAATTCACCCAAGTCAGCACCGGCGACAACCTACGTCACCTGGCGACAACCTACGACAGCGCCCCCTTCAGGAGACGTCAAGCTACGATCACTGGCGTCAAACCAACAGTCGCCGAAAATGTTTAAACATCTCAAAATCCAGCGGCGACCAGAAAAACGCTATGACTCTTTGGAGACAACTCACGACCGTACAGGCGTCACCCCGGCAACCGTGTGGTGACGGCCTAGTCGCCTGTAGTCGCCTAAACAATCGCCTAAGTCGGACAGGCCCTTAAAGCTCACTGCCGTGTGCTGATCAACACTGGTTTTGAGGACGGTACACTTGCACTTGCTTGGGAGATTGGAGCATCATGATCACTGATGGCTACTTGGGTTCATATCACATTTCCTGGGCAATAGACATCTTGCCCAGAAGTGCAAAGTAAAAAAAGAGCAATGGTGCATGGAGCAAAATACTAGGAGACTTGATCCAAAGCTCACACTAAGAGGACAGATTTGCCCAATGGAATGAGGTTTGGCCATAAGACATAGGAGCAGAATTCGGCCATTCAGCCCATCGAGTCTGCTCTGCTCTTCCATCATGGCTGATATATTTTACCCTCTCAATCCCATTCTCCTGCCCTCTCCCGGTAACCTTTGATGCCCTTACTAATCAAGAACTTATTAATCGCCACTTTAAAAATACCCATTGTGGTTGAACAAGCCTGAAATGTTAACTGTTTTCTTTCCACAGATGCTGGCTGACCTGGTTAGTGTTTCCAGCATTTTCTGTTTTGTTCAGGCTGTGTCGTTTATTATTGATTTTCAGGAGAGTTAGTAATGTTCAGAAAGTTAATCCCAGCCTTCTCTGATCGTTAGTAGCTTGTTCGAATGCCAGCACCACCATTCAATGTCAAGGTACACCACATCCACCGGCTCTCCCCTGTCAATTTTCCTGGTTACATCCTCAAAGAATTCCAGAAGATTAGTCAAGCATGATTTCCCCTTCGTAAATCCATGCTGACTCGGAACAATCCTGTTACTAATATCCAAATGCTCCGCAATTTCGTCTTTTATAATTGATTCTGGCCAGCTCCTGCCTCATGCCCCTGTAATCCCCTTTGCTATACTGTAATACTGACACTTCCGATTTTCCCTTCTCCCTCTCAATTTGTAGAGTAAAACTTATCATATTGTGATCACTGCATCCTAATGGCTCTTTTACCTCGAGTCCCCTTATCAGGTCAGGTTCATTACACAACACTAAATCCAGAATTGCCTTCTCCTTAGTAGGCTCCAGTACAAGCTGTTCTAAGAATCCATCTCGGAGACACTCCACAAACTCTCTTTCCTGGGGTCCATTACCAACCTGATTTTCCCAGTCTACCTGCATGTTGAAATCTCCCATAACCACCGTAGCATTACATTTGCGACATGCCAATTTTAGCTCCTCATTCAACTTGCACCCTATGTCGAGGCTACTGTTTGGGGGCCTGTAGATAACTCCCATTAGGGTCTTTTTACCCTTACAATTCCTCATTTCTACCCATACTGATTCTACATCTCCTGATTCTATGTCACCCCTTGCAAGGGAGTGAATATCATTCCTCACCAACAGAGCGACCCCACCCCCTCTGCCCACCTGTCTGTCTTTTCTATACGTTGTTAACTCCAGTCTTTTGTGTCTATCCCCAATTTAAATCAGCATCTGCAGTTACTCCCTGCGCATAATGAAGGGGTAACATCTGTTGTCCCATCGTGGCCAGTTTCTGCTCTAAATACATTTTCCATAAATATTTTCGCAATACGCTAAGAATGATTCCAAAAGAAAATGTCAATTAGATGCACTCGGTGCTGGGACCACTGAGCCGTGTCATTCACAGTGTGCTATTTTACATCTCAATGAGACCTGTGTAAATCAGATCATTAGATTAACCGCTGCTCAGTATTTGCCATGCCTCTTGCTACAATGAAGTTATGCGTTCATCAAACTGGCTACGGAGAAGGAATTAATGTTGTGGTCCTGCTGTTTTATCTGGATTAGCGACCGCGAGGGGCTGGAGAGAAAGAGAGACTGTTCTCCAAGTGGAAAAAGTGGATAACCTTGTCAAACAGACTAGCAGGCCTGACATTTGATTTCTGTATTTACCAAACAGTTACAATGTGGAATCGAGCCACTCGGCCCGATGCAGTCTTGTTGATGTCTCTGTACATGATGCCCAGCCACACTCTGTCATCATGCCTGAGCACAGTTGGTAGACAGACCGAACAGTATTAATGCCTCCAGCACTTAATGCCTCAATAAAAACCAGGAGAGGACACTGTATATTCTTTTAGATTTGGCGGTCACGGTGGCGCAGCGGTAGAGTTGCTGCCTTACAGCGAATGCAGCGCCGGATGTCCGGGTTCCATCCCGACTACGGGCGTTGTCTATACGGAGTTTGTATGTTCTCCCCGTGACCTGCGTGGGTTTTCTCCGAGATCTTCGGTTCCCTCCCACGCTCCAAAGACGTACAGGTTTATAGGTTAATTGGCTTGGTAAATGTAAAAAATGTCCCTTGTGGGTGTGGGATAGTGTTAATGTGCGGGGATCGCTGGTCGGCACGGACCCGGTGGGCCGAAGGGCCTGTTTCCGCACTGTATCACTAAACTAAACTAAACTAAATTAGTATCTGTATCTTACTAAGTATATCATATACACAAAGTGCTGGAGTAACTCAATGGGTCAGGCAGCATCTGTGGGGGGGTTAGATAGATAAAGATTTGGGTTGCTTCCTCAGACTGACTGAGGGAGGCATGAGAAAGATGGCCAATAGTAGCGGGTGGGTGACGAGAACTGAGCGCAGGTCTGACTGGCTGAGTTACTCCAGCACTGTCTCGCTCGTGGGCCCTTCCCCCACTCCCGGTGGGACGGGTCCCATCGACAGTGGTGGCTGGGGGCCGAGTTTGGAGTCCGCGGTGGCCATAAGGTCATAGGTGATAGGAGTAGTATTAGGCCATTTGGCCCATCAAGTCCACTCTGCCATTCAATCATGGTTGATCCATCTCACCCTCCCAACCCCATTCTCCCGCCATCTCCCCGTAACCTCTGACACCCGTACTAATCAAGAATCCACCCATCTCTGCCTTAAGAATGTCCACTGGTTGGCCTCCTCCTGCAGCAAGGAATTCCACAGATTCACCAGAAATCTGATTCACTATCAGATTTAGATTCATTAATGAAATTCCTCCTCATCTTCTCTTCCTAAAATAAGGTCCTTTAACTCTGAGGCTGTGACCTCTAGTCCCAGCCTCCCAATAGGTGGGCGATCCTCTGCCCTCTGACCACCATGAGCAGGCCCTCCTTCGTCATCCCGCGGCAGTGAGCCGGGCCTGCTTGCCACGGCTCTTCCGATCCCTCCAGTAGTTTCTTCATGAAGTTTTAATCTCTACTGTCATTCCATGTTTTATGAGTCCCGGCCTCACCTGGGTACAATACTGACCTCCGTCGCTGTCTGTGTGGAGTTTGCATGTTCTCCCTGACTGTGAGGGAGACCCCTGGCTAGTCCAGTTTTAAACCATAAGAAGTGGGAACAGGGTGTCTGCCCCACCATTCAATAGGATCATGGGTAATTTGTCATTCCTCAAGTTCACCACCCAGAATAGACCCTGATTTTCTTACTCTCTCGATCTTAAATATATCCAAGGACACTGCGCTAGGTCTCTCTTTGGCAAGTAATTCCAAAGATTGTATCTGCCTCCACCATCACCGTTGGCGATGAATTCCAGGCCCCACTATTCTCCGTGTAATAAACTTGCCCGACTTATCTCCATTAAAATGATCCCCTCTAACCTTGGGGCTGTGTTGGACATTCCTACCACGGGGAACAAAAGTTTCTGACTGTCTACTCCATCTATGCCTCTCATAATTTTACATCCAAAAATGTTATACTATTATATGAACATAAAGCAGAGAAACAGGCCTTTCGGCCCAACCGACCTCTGCCAGTTTTCTGAAGTTCATAAGTTTTAGGAGCAGAATTAGCCCATTCGGCCCATCAAGTATACTCTGCTTTTCAATCGTGGCTGATCTATCTTTCTCTCTCAACCCCAATCCCCTGCCTTCTCCCCATAACCCCTGATACCTGTACTAATCAAACATGTACTGGTGTACCTCATCAACCTCCTCATTCTTGTACCCGGGCGGCACGGTGGCGCAGCGGTAGAGTTGCTGCCTTACAGCGAATGCAGCGCCAGAGACTCAGGTTCGATCCTGACTACGGGCGCCGTCTGTACGGAGTTTGTACGTTCTCCCCGTGACCTGCGTGGGTTTTCTCCGAGATCTTCGGTTTCCTCCCACGCTCCAAAGGCGTACTGGTATGTAGGTTAATTGGCTGGGCAAATGTAAAAATTGTCCCTAGTGGGTGTAGGATAGTGTTAGTGTGCGGGGATCACTGGGCGGCGCGGACCCGGTGGGCCGAAGGGCCTGTTTCTGCGCTGTATCTCTAAATCTAAAACAAAAAATCTAAAAATAAATCTGCATGACTTTGTAGCCTTGTCTGATGTCTCCTGCACAGCATCTGTTCTCTTTGTCTTATGTCTGAGCCCCCCCCCCCCCCCTCGGTCATGGCTGACCACGGGTGATGCATCCTAGTTGGCTGCTTGCTCCACACCTCAGCCAGAGCATCGTAGCTTGTGGCTGAAGAGACCGTTGCGGGAGTGACGGTCACATTTGTGTGTGGTCTCTGGTCTGTTGAAGTTACTGTGCTCGTTTCTGCGTGCCCGCTTGTCTGCCGCTGCGTTCATCATTTTCCCGTCCCCCGTTTTGAGATGTCGGTTCAGGATACCTCTCCACCTCATGCGGTCAGCTGCAAGGACTCTCCCAGGACTCCACACCGATGTCGATCGCCCTCATCTGTTCTGCTATAAAGGTATTTCATGAGTCATCTGCGGTTTTTCATTACTACGAGGAGGGAGATAACATGACAAATGCCACTGGCAAATGTATCACCATGGTGACAAAACTAGTTCTTCGCCTCTCCAAAATGAAAAAATAAATTGACGAACACTTATCCAGTTACCTTTAGCACAGTCCTGGCTCTGTGATCATTAAAAGGCATTAAAATGACAAATTAAAAACTTGTAGGTAGACACGAAATGCTGGAGTAACTCAGCATCTCAGGAGAGAAGGAATGGGTGACGTTTCGGGTCGAGAACCTTCTTCAGACTGATCGGCGAAACCAAACGCAGGCTCGGCGATCGTTTCGCTCAACACCGTCGCTCAGTCTGCCTTAACCAACCTGATCTCCCGGTGGCTGAGAACTTCAACTCCCCCTCCCACTCCCAGTCTGACCTTTCTGTCATGGGCCTCCTCCAGTGCCATAGTGAGGCCCACCGCAAATTGGAGGAACAGCACCTCATATTTCGCCTGGGCAGCTTGCAGCCCAGCGGTATGAACATTGACTTCTCCAACTTTAGATAGTTCCTCTGTCCCTCTCCTCCCCTCCCCCTTCCTAGTTCTCCCTCTATCTTCCTGTCTCCACCTATACCCTTCCTTTGTCCTCCCCTCTGACATCAGTCTGAAGAAGGGTCTCGACCCAAAACATCGCCCATTCCTTCTCTCCAGAGATGCTGCCTGACCCGCTGAGTTACTCCAGCACTTTGTGTCTACCTTCAATGTGAACCAGCATCTGCGGTTATTTTCCTGCACAATTAAAGACTAGTGATCTTATTTCTCAGGGATAACACAACGCACGATATGAGTGACATTCCCAACAGAACTTAGTTTAAGGGGAAACAAATGGTTGTCGCGCCGGGTTTATACAATGCAGGAGTATGAAAACCTGTGAGTTTGTTCCCAGCACTGGCCTGTGATTTATTACACACCAGGAAACGGCCAGGTCTGGTTTGTATCCTTTAAAGGCCTTGTTTTCCGAGTGTTTGGATAACCCATGAAAATGTTTATTCGCTGGAGCTTGTTGATAGCTCCACACGGCAAATAAAGTTTAATATTTCACCGTTCTGTTTCAGAATAAAAATTAATTAAGTGAGGTGCTCAAATAGGTATGACGTCTTGGCTTGCAAAGCTCTTTCAACTCTTGCTAAAGGCAACCAGGCTCTTGGGCGATGCACATGGTGTCAATTATCCAGTGAAAGAGGCAGAGCCACGTGAAATAAAATCAGAAACATGAAAAGTAGTTTCCGCGTGCAGTTCCTGGCACCCCATTACAGGAAGGACGTGGAGGCTTTGGAGAGGGTGTCGAAGAGGTTTACCTGGATGTTGCCTGGATTAGGGGCCATTAGCCACAAGGAGAGGATGAAAAGATTTGGTTGTTTGCTCTGGAATGGCAGAGGTTGAGGGGGAGCCCTGATGGAAGTGTTACAACATGGGGTGCAGCATAGGTCAGGTAGACAGTCAGGCCTTTGTTTCCCTGGTTGAAAATGTCAAAGGCAAAGGGCAATGATTGAAGATGAGAGGAGAGATGTTTAAACGAGATATAAGGGGCAAGTTTTTTAATCAGAGTGTGGTGGATTCCTGGAACATGCTGCTGGGTGGGGTGGTGGAAGTTAGGGTGGCCAACTGTCCCGTATTAGCCAGGACATCCCGTATATTGGGCTACATTGGTTTGTCCCATAGGGGACTGCCCTTGACCCGTATTAGGCCCGGGGGCACTGTGCAGGCCCGGACACTGTAGGCCTGGACACTGTCGGCCCGGACACTGTAGGCCTGGACACTGTAGGCCTGGAGGCCGCCTAACGAAGGTTGCATAGCAACCCGCCTCCCGGCCCGGACGGCTGCCATTGGTGGTGCGGGAGCACGTGGCCGCTGGCTGGATGAGGTCATGTGGGGCGCGGGGCGGTGACGTCACCTTTTGTCCCTTATTTGGGAGTGAGAATGTTGGCAACCCTAGTGGAAGCCGATACTGACAGGAGCTTTCAAATAGGTAAATGGGTATGCAGGGAATGGAAAAATATGGATCATGTGCAGATAAAGGAGATTTGTTGATCCCCTTGTTAGACCCTCCTCGAAGATCCTCTTTGCATCTTGTTTAGCATGGACATCGTGGACTGAAGGACCTGTGTGGTTCCATGTTCCATACCCGTGATAACAAATTCATCTTTATTCCTTCCTTTCCTCTCAGTTTTCAGAGATGAGAAACTGGACATAAAACGAGGTTGTTTATTTGTTATGGGATGCTGATCATGAAACGGACCTGAACTTAAGGCCAGAGTCAAGCAGGGGCGCATTAAATAATGCAAAAGATAGACATAAAGTGCTGGAGTAACTCAGCGGGTCAGGCAGCATCTCTGGAGAAAAAGAATGGGTGACGTTTCGGGTCAGGACCGAACTTTCGTCTGAAGAAGGGTCCTGACCCGAAACGTCACCTATCCCTTTTTCTCCAGAGATGCTGCCTGACCCACTGAGTTACTCCAGCACTTTATTTCTATCTTTGGTGTAAAGCAGCATCAGCGGTTCTTTGTTACAATCATTAAATAATGCATTAGGGTGATGTAGGCGAGCAATTGGAGATGTGCGTGGGAAGTATGTAGACACAAAATGCTGCAGTAACTCAGCGGGTCAGTCAGGCAGCATCTCTGGAGAGAAGGAATGGGTGACGTTTCGGGTCGAGACCCTTCTTCAGACTGATGTCAAGGGAGGGGGCGGGACAAAGATAAGATGTAGTCGGAGACAGGAAGACAGTGGGAGAACTGGGAGACGTGGGAAGGGGGAGGGGATAGAGAGGGGAAGCAGGGGCTACCTGAAGTGGGAGAAGTAAATGTTCATACTGCTGGGGTGGAAACTGCCCAAGCGAAATATGAGGTGCTGTTCCTCCAATTTGCGTTGGACCTCACTCTGACAATGAAGGATGCCCAGTATTGCGGGTTTAGCAAAAGCAAGGTGACTCTGGATTCTAAAAGTCTGCATGTTTATAGATGGGTCTGTTGTAAAACATGGTGGGGACTGTTTGCTATGATTAGATTGGGGATCCAATTAGAGAGGGGATCTTATCGAAACATAAGATTATTAATGGGTTGGACACGTTAGAGGCAGGAAACATGTTCCCAATGTTGGGGGAGTCCAGAACCAGGGGCCACAGTTTAAGAATAAGGGGTAGGCCACTTAGAACTGAGATGAGGAAAAACTTTTTCAGTCAGAAAGTTGTGAATCTGTGGAATTCTCTGCCTCAGAAGGCAGTGGAGGCCAATTCTCTGAATGCATTCAAGAGAGAGCTAGATAGAGCTCTTAAGGATAGCGGAGTCAGGGGGTATGGGGAGAAGGCAGGAACGGGGTACTGATTGAGAATGATCAGCCATGATCACATTGAATGGCAGTGCTGGCTCAAAGGGCCGAATGGCCTACTCCTGCACCTATTGTCTATTGTCTATTGTCTATTGTCTATTGTCTATTGTCTATTGATTGCAAATCCATTTTTAGTTTAGTTTAGTTTGGAGATACAGCACAGAAACAGGCCCTTCGGCCCACCGAGTCCACACCGACCAGCGATCCCCGCACATTAACCTCTCCTATACACTGGGTACAATTTACAGACACACTGCCCCAATTAACCTACAAGCCTGTACATCTTTGGAGTGTGGGAGGAAACTGAACATCTCAAATCAAATTCACGCAGGTTACAGGGAGAAGGTACAAACTCCGTACAGACGGCACCCGTAGTCGGGATCGAACCCGAGTCTCCACCGTTGTAAGTCAGTAGCTCTACCGCTGCGCCACCTTGCTGCCCTGTTATTGTTTTGAACAAGCAACGTCAGACCGTGACCTTTCATAAGGGGCAGAAAGAGAACATTGCCTCAAAACTGCGCCCTCTTCTGCCATCCATGACAGAATCTGTCGTTCCCATGGTAACCTCTTCAGTCACCTCAGAACCCACAGAACTAGGGTGGAAGCAGGTCACCCCCCCACCCCCCCCCCCCCCCCCCCCTTGATCCCAAAGGATTGTCCGAGGAGAAGAAAGTAGAAGATGACCTATTTAGGATGGAGCCAGGTGCCATAGTGAGGTAGTTGGTAGAACAGCTGCCTCACAGCTCTGGCGTGTCAGGATTGATCCCGATCTTGAGAATCAAAGAACTGCAGAGGCTGGTTTATACCAAAGATAGAAACAATGTACTGGAGTACGTCAGTGGGTCAGGCAACATTGCTGGAGAAAGGATGGGTGACGTTTCAGGTCGGGACCCATCTTCCGAAGAAGGGTCCCGACTCGAAACATCGCCAACCCACTTTCTCCAGAGATGCTGCCTGACCCGCTGAGTTACTCCAGCGCTTTGTGCCTGTGTTCGATCCTCACCTTCCATGGTCTGTGTAAATTGAACGATACAGCATAGAAACAGGCCCCTTCGGCCCACCGAGTCCACGCCGACCTTCGGTCACCTGTTCACATTAGTTCTATGTTATCCTACTTTCTCATTCGCTCTCTGCACACTAGCAGTAATTTTACAGAGGCCAATTAGCCGACAAACCCGCACATCTTTGGAATGTGGGGGGAAACCATAGCACCAGGACGAAACCCGCATGATTACAGGGAGAACTTACAAACTCCACACAGACAGCACCCAAGGTCATGATGGAACCCAGGCCTCTGACGCTGTGAGGCAGCAGCTCTACCAGCTGTGCCACTGTGTTGCACTAATGTTTACACATTTGCCCTGTCAATTTTCTTTGCTCTCCTTGCATATCCCTAAGATGGCCACTTTGCTTGGCTAATGCGCCTGCGCTGCATCTGAGGAAGAGTCTCGACCTGAAACGTCACCCATTCCTTCTCTCCTGAGATGCTGCCTGACCTGCTGAGTTACTCCAGCATTTTGTGAATAACTGCCCTAGCAGCTGCGGCTTGCCTGCAGTCCATTTGTCTTATGTGTTTTTTTTGTTGGTTTTTGTCTTAATTGTAGTGTCTAGGTGTGATGTAGTGTTTTGTGGTTGTGTGTTATGTGTGGGGGGGGGGGAACTGTAAAATCGTCTCTTCCGAACGGAGACCCGACCTTTTTTCTGGGTGGTGTCTCTGTTCCCGCTGCGGCCTACCGTCGGCCAAACACCTGGAGCTGGCGGCCTCCAGCTGGGACCACCTGGGGCTCTGGTTCACAGAGCCTGCGGACCGGACTTACCATCTGTGGAGCTGGCTGCCTTCGGAGGCTGTGGGAGCGGCTGCGACTCGTCTCTGGAGGCTTCTTCGGCCGCGGGCCGCATGGACGTCGGAAGCTCGCAGGCCCCTGGGTGGGGGCTGATATCGGGAGCTCCGGCAGCGGCAGCATCTTCGCGGGGCTTGGGTCGGCCCGCTGCGGACTTTTCACCGTCTGGCGCGGCCTGGAATAGGCCGCGGGATTTTCTCCGCCCGGCGGGGGCTTCAATGTCGGGAGCCCAGATCGCCCCAACGTGGCAACTTCTAACAGCCTGACCACGGGAGAAGACGGCAGGGGAAGAGAAAAGACATTCTGGCCTTCCATCACAGTGAGGAGGTGACTGGAGGAGACTCACTGTGATGGATGTTTCTTTTTGTTTTGTGTTGGTTTATGATTGTATGTGTTATTGCATTTTTTTATTGCTTATTTTTATTGCTCTTATTGTTGGATTCTGGGTAATCTTTCATTTCACTGCACATTTATGTGTATGTGACAAATAAATTGACTATTGACTATTAATTGGCCACTGTAACTTGCCTCGTGTCAGTGAGGGGTAGAATCCTAGAGTCATAGAGTGATACAGTGTGGAAGCAGGCCCTTCAGCCCAACTCGCCCACACCGGCCAACATGTCCCAGCTACACTAGTCCCACCTGCCTGAGTTTGGTCCATATCCCTCCAAACCTGTCCTATCCATGCACCTGTCTAACTGTTTCTTAAACGTTGGCATAATCCCTGCCACAACTACCTCCTCTGGAATCTTGTTCCATACACCCACCACCCTTTGTGTGAAAAAGTTACCCTTCAGATTCCTACTAAACCTTTTCCCCTTCACCTTAAACCTTTATCCTCTGGTCCTCGATTCCCCTACTCTGGGCAAGTGACTCTGTGCATCTATCTGATCTATTCCTCTCATGGTTTTACACACCTCTGGAAGATCACCCCTCATCCTCCTGCGCTTTGAGGAATAGAGACCCCAATCGGCACGGTGGCGCAGCGGTAGAGTTGCTGCTTTACAGCGAATGCAGCGTCGTCGACTCAGGTTTGATCCTGACTACGGGTGCTGTACTGTACGGAGTTTGTACGTTCTCCCCGTGACCTGCGTGGGTTTTGTCCGAGATCTTCGGTTTGCTCCCACACTCCAAAGACGTACAGGTATGTAGGTTAATTGGCTTGGTAAATGTAAAAATTGTCCGTAGTGGGTATAGGAAAGTGTTAATGTGCGGGGATCGCTGGGCGGCACGGACCCGGTGGGCCGAAGGGCCTGTTTCTGCGCTGTATCTCTAAATCTAAATCTAAATCAAAGGGAATTTGATGGGATTGGTGTGAGAATGGAAGAGGATTAGTGTTAGATCAGTATAAATGAGTGCTTGATGGTTGGCACACACTCGGACGCCCAAAGGGCTTGTTCTGAGATGGAGGAAACTATGACTCCGTAACCTTAATCTTTATTTTGTGAGCAAATCCTATATTCTGTTCATTATCTGCTCTGCTCGCAATATATAGCCTGCAACTAAGTGACATTAAGAATAAGAACATCTTGTATTTAACTATCGCCTTTAATGCAGTGGAACGACATAATCTATCTCAATGAGGACTCTGGGTAGCTCACTTAAAGCATGCTGTTTTATTACATTTGTAAAGTGGAATGAGAATAACTAAAAAAAAAAAAAGTTTTTCTATGGCACCCATCACTGCCTTAGGATATCCCAAAGTGTTTTACAGCCAATGGATTCATTTTGCCAATTGGCGACTGCTGTAATTTAGTTTAGTTTAAAGATACAGCGTGGAAACAGGCCCTTCAGCCCACCGGGTCCATGCCGACCACCCATTGATCACCCATTCACACTGGTTCTATAATATCTCACAAATTCAATATTCAGAGGTTATGGGGAGAAAGCAGGAGAATGGGTCTGAAGAAGGGTCTCGACCCGAAACGTCACACATTCCTTCTCTCCCGAGATGCTGCCTGACCTGCTGAGTTACTCCAGCATTTTGTGAATAAATCGATTTGTACCAGCATCTGCAGTTATTTTCTTATATAAAGCAGGAGAATGGGGTTGAGAGGGAAAGATAGATCAGCCATGCTTGAATGGAGGAGTGGACTTGATGGGCCGAATTCTACCCCGATAACTTATGAACATAAATATCAGACACTAACAGCTATCTAGGGTGGCACAGTGGCTCAGCTGGGAGAGCTGCTGCCTCACAACTTCAGAGACCCAAATTTGCACCTGACCACAGATGCTGTGCGTGTGGAGTTTGCACGTTCTCCCTGTAACTGCATGCTCCAGTTACCTTTCACATCCCAACACATCAGTCTGAAGAAGGGTCTCGACCCGACACATCAGCCATTCCTTCTCTCCTGAGATGCTGCCTGACCCGCTCAGTTACTCCAGTATTTTGTGTCTACCTTCGATTTAAACCAGTATCGGTAGTTTTTTTCCTACACGGATTGGTTTGCTGGTTTAGATTTTTAGATTTTTAGTATAGAGATACAGCGCGGAAACAGGCCCCTCGGCCCACCGGGTCCGCGCCGCCCAGCGATCCCCGCACATTAACACTATCCTACACCCACTAGGGACAATTTTTATTTATTTTTACATTTGCCCAGCCAATTAACCTACATACCTGTACGTCTTTGGAGGAAACCGAAGATCTCGGAGAAAACCCACGCAGGTCACGGGGCGAACGTACAAACTCCATACAGACGGCGCCCGTAGTCGGGATGGAACCCGGGTCTCCGGCGCTGCATTCGCTGTAAGGCAGCAACTCTGCCGCTGTGCCACCGTGCTGCCTTGGCCTCTATAAATCACCTCTAGTGTGTAGGGGATGAATGAGATTGTGGGATAACACAGAACTAGTGTGGATGGGTGATCGACGGTCTGCGTGGACTAGGTGGGCCGAAGAATCTCACCTCGCTGTATCTTTCAATCAATTCAGTCAATCTTAGGAACTATTACACTAAGATACACACTAGGGGCAACTTTGCACAGGCCAATTAACCCACAAACCCACGCGTCTTTGGGATGTGGGAGGAAATCGGAGCACTAGGAGGAAACCCAGGCGGTCACGGGGAGAACGTGCAAACTCCACACAGACAGCGGCCAAGGTCAGGATTGAATCTGGGTCTCTGCTGCTTTGATCAACAACTCTACCCGCGACGCCACTCTGCCCGGGCGGTCAATGTATGCACAGCTACCTCCCAACAGCAATGCTACACATACCAGATCATCTGCTCTTGCTAATGACAGTAGAGAGATGTATGCTGGCCAATATTCTGGGTTCAATGAAAAATAAAACAGAATTCAGAATCAGAATAATCAGAATAGCCTTTATTGTCATCCAAAAAAACAAGTCTTTTGGACAAAATTCCATTACCCACAGTCCAACAATAAGAGCAATAAAAATAAGCAATAACACACACAATAACAAACCAACACAAAACAAAACATAAAAGAAACATCCATCACAGTGAGTCTCCTCCAGTCACCTCCTCACTGTGATGGAAGGCCAGAATGTCTTTTCTCTCAATATCAATAGTCAATAGTCGTTTATTTGTCACATACACATAAATGTGTAGTGAAATGAAACATTACCCGCAGTTGAACAATAAGACCAATAAGAATAATCAATAAAAATGCAATAACACATACAATCACAACTAACACCAAACAAAAAGAAACATCCATCACAGTGAGTCTCCTCCAGTCCCTCCTCACTGTGATGGAAGGCCAAAAATGTCTTTTTCTCTTCCTTGCCGTCTTCTCCCGCGGTCAGGCTGTTGGATTTGCCATGTCGGGGGCGGTCGGGGCTCCCGATATTGAAGCCGCCGCTGGGCGGTGAAAGGTCCACGGCCTATTCCAGGCCGCGCCGGACAGTGAAAGGTCCGTGGCGGGCCGACCCAAGCCCCGCGATTCGGGGCGGGCGAACACGCTGCCTCTGCCGCTGCCGGAGCTCCCGATGTCGGCCCCCATCCAGGGGCCTGCGGGCTTCCGACATCCACGCGGCCCGCGCCGGAGCCTCCGGAGACGAGTCGCAGCCGCTCCCGTAGCATCCGCAGGCAGCCAGCGCCGCAGGTGGTGAGTCCGGTCCGCGGGCTCTGCGAACCAGAGCCCCAGGTGGTCCCAGGCGAATGGCTGATGGTAGGCCGCAACGGGAACGGAGACACGACACAGAAACAAGGTCGCGTCTCCGTTCGGGAGAGAGAATTTTACAGTTCCCGTTCCCTCCCACCCCCCCCCCCCCAAAACATAACATACAAACACTACACCATATTAAAACTACAATTCATACAAAAACAACAAAAAACACAAAAGTCAGACGGACTGCAGGCAAGCCGCAGCTGCGACGGCAGCGCTGGCTCCCACTCGCTGGAAGCACTTAACAGATCAGTATCTTAGTTTAGTTTAGTTTAGAGACACAGCGTGGAAACAGGCCCTTCGGCCCACCGAGTCCATGCTGACCAGCGATCACCCACCCGTACACTAGCACTATACACAACAGGGACAATGTACAATTTTTACCAAAGCCAATTTTGGAGTGTGGGAGGAAACCGGAGCACCCAGGGAAAACCCATGTGGTCACGGAGAACAGGGAGAACAGGAACGTACAAACTCTATACAGACAGCACCCGTGGTAAGGATTGAACCCGGGTCTCTGGCGCTGTAAGGCAGCAGCTCTACCGCTGTGCCACCGTGGAAAGAGAAACAGAGTTCTAGTTTCAGGTCTATAATCCTGTCTTTGTCAAAGGGTCTGTGTCTGGGGTCTTTATCTTTCTCTCCACAGATGCAGCCTGATTTGCTGAATGTCTCCAGCATTTCAAATTTTTTAAATTTTATTTTGGATATCCAACATCTGACTTATATATCTGGGGATAATTTCTCTGCTCTTTAACATTGTGTTGTAGGACTACCTGAGAAAATAGAAAGGGCCAATGTTTAGTATCTCCTTCGACACTCCTCAAACAAGGCAGCATTCTCTCTGCAGTCAAAATAAAACATCACCTGCAGGTGCTGGAAATCTGAAACAAAACCCGAAAATGCTCAGCAGGTCAGGCAGCACCTGAGGAGGGAGAAACAGAGTTAACCTTTGATATTGCTGACATTAAGCACCATCTGTTTCTCTCCCCACAGATGCTGCCTGATCCACTGAGTGTTTCTCGCATTCCATCAGCTGAAAGTGGCCGCAAAATGCTGGAGTAACTCAGCAGGTCGGGCAGCATCTCTGGAGGAAAAAGGATGAGTGACGTTTCGGGTTGGGTCGCTTCTTCAGACCCAAAAGACCCCGAAACATCAACCGTCTTTTTTTCTCCAGAGATTCTGCCTGACCTTCGGAGTTACTTTAGCGCTTTGTGTCTATCTTCAATATGTACCAGCATCTGCAGTTCCTTTCTACTCCATTAGCTGTGATGCCCAGCATGGTTGCAGAAAAGGTTTACAACAATGTTTCTTTGGTCTCGAGGAACTGAGATACAGGGGGAAGTTGGGCAGACTAGGACTTTATTCTTAGGAGCGCAGGAGGCTGAGGGAATAATCTTATACAGCCGTATAAAATCATGAGAGGAATAGATAGGGTGACTCTTATAGTCAGGGTTCGAAATCAAGAACCTGTTGGTTCAAAACATTTTGTTGTAAGACTTACGATTCACTGATTCTATACAAGTCTATACAAGTTTGAAAGACACAGCAGGGAAAAAGGTTCTTCAGCCCACCGAGTCCACGCCGACCATCGATGTTCACACTAGTTCACACTAGTTCACCAGGACACACATGTTTACACTAGTTCTATGATATCCCACATTCTCATTCACTCCCTGCACACTAGGGGCAGGTTCTCCAATTGCTCCCATTTCCCAAAGACATGTTGGTCGGTGGATGAAATAGCCACTGTAAATCACCTCAAATGTAGGTGTGTGGGAGGAGAATGGGGAGAGTTGGGGGCATGTGAGGGAGGGTAGTTTATGTTAGTTTAGGAATGCAGGACAGAAACAGGCCCATCGGCCCATCGAGCCCGGACCGTCTAAGAAAGTGCATCTTTAATTATTTTTGTATAGCTCTTAGTTTTGTATTAGTCTTAGTTTTAGAGATACATTGTGGAAACAGGCCCTTCGGCCCACCGATCCTGCATCAACCAGCGATCCCCGCACACTAACACAACCCTACACACACTAAGGAAAAGATTACATTTATACCAAGCCAGTTAACCTACAAACCTGTACGTCTTTGGAGTGTGGGAGGAAACCGAAGATCTCGGAGTAAACCCACGTAGGTCAAGGGGAGAAGGTACAAACTCCGTGGTCAGGATCGAACCGGGGTCTCTGGCGCTGTGAGGCAGTCGCTCTACTGCTGCGCCACCGTGCTGCCCAAGGTGACAGGCGGCAAGGAAATAAGTGGAAGAATATAACTGATGGGAACGTCAGTAGTGAATCGATGGGCCGAAAGGCCGCCTTCTACTTTGGTAGAAACAGGGGTAAAAAGAGAAATGAAAGATTCTGGGCTGATCCAGTTGCTAATTCTTACAATCGGGCTAACAGAGTCTGTCTGGCAATATATCCATTGAATCAGCCATCTCCCGCACTGTTTGAGAGATGAAACAAGTCCTAATTAGTAAGTTAGAGGAATTGCCACAGGCTGAATTTTTAACAGTACATTGTTAGGCCAGGGTGCTCCAAGATCAATAACAAAATTTGTAATTACTAATTAATTATCACAGAACTGAATTGAATTTCATTAACAAACAAGAACTCACTTGCAGCCAATTCCGTAGCAGGAAGGAATGAGATTATTGAGGATTAAGTCATTGTTATTCAGAATAAATAAAAGATTCCAATAAAACCATGGCCTTCTGTGCAGGCAGCCAGCTGTGTGTGCGACTTAAAAAAAATAATTCTGCAAACTAGAAATTTATCTTTGATAGATTAACATGAGTGTTAAATGAGTGCTTCGGTATTGAGATAGGTTTATTCGTTTGCAAAGACTTAATACCAAGCCACAAATACATCACGTGAGAGGGGGAAGGTTTATTAGGAACTCAAGGGGCAACTTTCCCACACAGAGGGTGGTAGATTGATGAAATGAGCTGCCAGAGAGAGTAGTTGAGGCAGGTACTCGAACAGCATTTGGACAGGTACATGGATGGGAACGGTTTAGAGGGATGTGGGCCAGACTCAAGCAAATAGAACTAACTTAAATACAAAAGATGTCTGACACTACGAAAGATACTGGAGGAACAAGATGGACCACTCCGTTGAAATCGCCTATACTGAAGTGTAGTACACAAAGGAGCCATTTTAGTAAGCAAAATCCACCGTTCGCTATGCCTCTCGCAGTGTAATCAGTGTTTTGGGGGAACAGTATGTGTGATGATACCATTAAAATGCAGAATATAAGGGGTTGGACACGTTAGAGGCAGGAAACATGTTCCCAATGTTGGGGGAGTGTAGAACCAGAGGCCACAGTTTAAAAATAAGGGGTAGGCCATTTAGAACGGAGATGAGAAAAAAAATTTCAGTCAGAGAGTTGTAAATCTGTGGAATTCTCTGCCTCAGAAGGCAGTGGAGGCCAATTCTCTGAATGCATTCAAGAGAGAGCTAGATAGAGCTCTTAAGGATAGCGGAGTCAGGGGGTATGGGGAGAAGGCAGGAACGGGGTACTGATTGAGAATGATCAGCCATGATCACATTGAATGGTGGTGCAGGCTCGAAGGGCCGAATGGCCTACTCATGCATGTATTGTCTATTGTCTATCTATCAATTCACAGATTTTTGTTATTTTTCTTTTAAAATGTTTCTGCAAGTTTCTGCCTACTAAAATGGCGCCGTGACACACTACGGTGTTTAGGGTCGAGTGGTCTATCTTGTTCCTCTAGTATCTTTGGATACTCCAGCCCTGATTAGGTGTAAATTGATTGATTGAAAGATACAGGCCCTTCGGCCCATTGAGCCCATGCCGACCATCGATCACCCGGTTCACACTGGGTCTATGTTATCCTGCTGAGAGAACAAGGAGGGACTCGAAAACAAAGAGGGACCACGTTGAACACTTTAGAACTTGGTTGGTGCCCGATATGCAGCGTGTCTTTGCATACTTTGTGTGTGGTACGCAAAACAGGACATGTCACGTGCGATAATAAAGCACCATTCATTCATTCATTCATTCATTCATTCATTCGTTCATTGATGAAACGATGGCCAAGATGACAGAAATACACGAAAAAGGTTAGAACTTGCAAATGAAATATAAAAAGTATTCCTGTGGTACAATGAAATAGGCCTGGAGTTTCTGAAGGCATTTGACAGGCAATGCCAGTGTGGTACCAAGTCACGAACTAGAGGGCACAACGTGAGAGGGGAAAGATTTATTAGGAACTCAAGGGGCAACTTTCTCACACAGAGGCTGGTACTGTAGATAGATTAAATTAGCTGCCGGAGGAAGTAGTTGAGGCAAGTACTATAGCAGCATTTGGACACATACGTGGATAGGAAAGGTTTCTCACAGTTTAAGGATAAGGGGGAAGTCTTTTAGGACCGAGATGAGAAAACATTTCTTCACACAGAGAGTGGTGAGTCTGTGGAATTCTCTGCCACAGAAAGTAGTTGAGGCCAGTTCATTGGCTATATTTAAGAGGGAGTTAGATGTGGCCCTTGTGGCTAAAGGGATCAGGGGGTATGGAGAGAAGGCAGGTACAGGTTACTGAGCTGGATGATCAGCCATGATCATATTGAATGGCGGTGCAGGCTCGAAGGGCCGAATGGCCTACTCCTGCACCTATTTTCTATATTTCTATGTTTGGAGGGATGTGGGCCAAATGCAGGCAAGTAGAACTAACTTAATTAGGGTTTTTTTGGTTGGCATGGACGAGCTGGGCCGAAGAGCCTTGTTCTGTATCGTATGACCCTGGTCAATGGTCAGTGTGGACTCAATGAGCTGAAGAGGCTGTTTCCATGACTTTATGACTAAATGCTGATTGACCCTCTGAGTCGCTCCAGCAGTTAGTTTATTGGTACAGTATCACATTAGTCTGGAAGTTCCAGGGCATTATGGAATCCTGGTCTATGCTAAATTGATTCTTTTCATTGGGTTGAAAACTAGAGAATTACACAGCTTCAAAACAATAATTAGCTAAGAGGAAAGCCCATTCTCAGTGGAAGCACGACTAGGTATGGCTACTGTTAATAAAAATGCTGTCTGTTGGCACGGTCTGAGGAAAATAAGGTGGGAAATCACTGTGTTTAGCAGCTACCTGGCATCTACCGGTATGGCGCTACCTGTATCTTAGTGTTACTGCTGCTGATTCAAGACTGTCAAGGTCAGCTTCGTGCACATCAAGGTCAGGAGGGCCAGAGGTCAGGATGTGTAGAAGGAGGACACATCAATTGTTTGCAAAGTTAAACAGCAGTCATGTTAACCCTTTCAGCTGGGAACAAAATATGTTGTGCTTGTCACAGTGAGGACCTCACCAGTGCCGCTGGTGGAAGGGTGACACAGTGGCACATTATTAGAGCCTCTGCCTCAATCTGGGATGGCAGGACTTTCATATGAAGAAAGACTGGATAGACTGGGCTTATACTCGCTGGAATTTAGAAGACTGAGGGGGGATCTTATAGAAACATATAAAATTCTTAAGGGGTTGGAGAAGCTAGATGCGGGAAGATTGTTCCCGATGTTGGGGAAGTCCAGAACCAGGGGTCACAGCTTAAGGATAAGGGGGAAGTCTTTTAGGACCGAGATGAGAAAACATTTCTTCACACAGAGAGTGGTGAGTCTGTGGAATTCTCTGCCACAGAAGGTAGTTGAGGCCAGTTCATTGGCTATATTTAAGAGGGAGTTAGATGTGGCCCTTGTGGCTAAAGGGATCAGGGCGTATGGAGAGAAGGCAGGTACAGGTTACTGAGCTGGATGATCAGCCATGATCATATTGAATGGCGGTGCAGGCTCGAAGGGCCGAATGGCCTACTCCTGCACATATTTTCTATGTTTCTATGTTTCTAATCCACCAGAGGTCCAAGTTCGATCCTGACCTCAAGTGCTGATTGTGTGGAGTTTGCACGTTCTCGCGGTGACCGTGTGGGTTCCCTCCGGGTGCCCCGCTTTCCTCCCACATCCCAAAGACGCGTGGGTTTGTAGATCGGTCGACCTCTGTAAACCATCCCAAAAGCGTAGAAAGTGGATGAGAAAATGAGATAACATAAAAACTGTGCGAGTGGGTGGTCGATGGTCGGCGTGGGCTGAAGGTGTAGGAAGGAACTGCAGATGCTGGTACAAAGCAAAGATGGACACAAAATGCTGGAGTAACTCAGCGGGACAGGCAGCATCTCTGGAGAGAGGGAATGGGTGACGTTTCGGGTCGAGACCCTTCTCCGGGTATGTGCAATTCACAGTTTAGTTTAGGTTGGGTCGTTTCCCCTCTCTGTAAGCGGTATTATTTCTTTCTTGCAGAGAATACTCCCTTCACTGTGATCGTATGATTTCTGACTTCTGATAAGATCTGTTGCTATCAGCCACCTGTGATATACAGAGATTGATGAGAATGAACTTTACATTTTTCCCTGTGGCTGCACGGAATAATGGCATCTCGAGCGGATGAGATAAGCCGAAATGCCACAGATTTAAACCCTCTCTTGTCAATAACTATATTAAGAAGAGGATTCTGGAAGATTAAGACTAAAGTACTTTTTGACAGTAGAGTCTACTTTTTGCAGCAACATTAAGGTTCCCAAGCTGCAGTATGAATGCAGCTGTGCTTCCTGTGAGTAAATCCATTCACAAAGAGGGTGTCAATTATCCACCTAACTGTCTCTCTACCATAGTCATAAAAAAAGCCAAGCTAATATTTTATCATCACTGGCCACACCTTCCTTAAAAGAATATTACCGCAGATCCGGGTTCGATCCCGACTACGGGCGCCGTCTGTACGGAGTTTGTACGTTCACCCCGTGACCGTGTGGGTTTTTTCCGAGATCTTCGGTTTCCTCCCACACTCCAAAGATGTACAGGTATGTAGGTAAATTGGCTTGGTAAATGTAAAACATGTCCCTAGTGTACGTAGGATAATGTTAATATGCAGGTATTTATTCGCAAAATGCTGGAGTAACTCAGCAGGTCAGGCAGCATCTCGGGAGAGAAGGAATGGGCGACGTTTCGGGTCGAGACACTTCTTAATATGCAGGGATCGCTGGTTGGCGTGGACTCGGTGGGCCGCAGGGCCTGTTTCCACGCTGTATCTCTAAACTCAAACTGCAAATGGAAAGGCAGAAGGGAAAATCGGAAGTGTCGGTATTACAGTATAGCAAAGGGGATTACAGAGGCATGAGGCGGGAGCTGGCCAAAATTGACTGGAAGGAGGCCCTAGCAGGGAAGACGGTAGAACAGCAATGGCAGGTATTCCTGGGAATAATGCAGAGGTTGCAGGATCAATTTATTCCAAAGAGGTGGAAAGACTCTAAGGGGAGTAAGAGACACCTGTGGCTGACAAGGGAAGTCAGGGACAGCATAAAAATTAAGGAGAGGAAGTATAACATAGCAAAGAAGAGTGGGAAGACAGAGGATTGGGACTCTTTTAAAGAGCAACAAAAGTTAACTAAAAAGGCAATACGGGGAGAAAAGATGAGGTACGAGGGTAAACTAGCCAATAATATAAAGGAGGATAGCAAAAGTTTTTTTAGGTACGTGAAGAGGAAAAAAATAGTCAAGGCAAATGTGGGTCCCTTGAAGACAGAAGCAGGGGAATTTATTATGTGGAACAAAGAAATGGCAGACGAGTTAAACCGTTACTTTGGATCTGTCTTCACTGAGGAAGATACACACAATCTCCCAAATGTTCTAGGGGCCGGAGAACCTAGGGTGATGGAGGAACTGAAGGAAATCCACATTAGCCAGGAAATTGTTTTGGGTAGACTGATGGGACTGAAGGCTGATAAATCCCCAGGGCCTGATGGTCTGCATCCCAGGGTACTTAAGGAGTTGGCTCTAGAAATAGTGGAAGCATTGGAGATCATTTTTCAATGTTCTACAGATTCAGGATCAGTTCCTGTGGATTGGAGGATAGCAATCTATATTCAGCTAAAACGACAGAAAATAGGATAGGAATAGAAGCATTTTTAAAAAAATGTAATCTGAAGGGGTTGGATTTACAAAATAGAGAATCATTAAATGCGGAAATTTCAGTAAAAGAAGTTGAAGAATCTATCAGATCATTAAAAAATGGTAAAACACCGGGACCAGATGGTATCGGTTCGGAATTTTATAAAACATTTTATGATCTGATCACACCACGTCTGAAGATACTTTATGAAAATATCTATACTTATCAGAAACTACCAGAAACGTTAAATGAATCTATTATAACACTTATACCTAAAATAGACAAAGATCTGGAGGACCCAGGATCATATAGAGCTATAGCTCTTTTAAATACTGATCAAAAGATACTAATGAAAATATTAGCACAAAGATTAAGCACAGTTATTAATAAACTAATTCACCCCGATCAAACAGGATTTATACCAAAACGATATTCCTCATATAACCTCAGACGATTATATAATATTATATATTCGAAAAGAGGTATTAATAAAGACTTAGTAATTATTTCGTTAGATGCGGAGAAAGCCTTTGACCAAGTGGAATGGTCTTATTTGTTTTCGGTTATGGAATTTTTTAATTTGGGAGAGAAGTTTATCACTTGGGTTAAATTATTATATACCAATCCAACAGCTAGAATAATAACAAATCAAATACTATCAAATAAATTTAATCTATTTCGAGGCTGCAGACAGGGTTGTCCTTTATCCCCACTATTGTTTGCACTTGCATTAGAACCTTTAGCTCAACGGGTGAGAATACATCCTGAAATATATGGATATGACACCATAAATACTGAAAATAAAATTTCTTTATATGCGGATGATGTATTACTTTATATCACAAACCCGGAAATTAGTATTCCAAATTTACTAAAATTAATAACTGAATTTGGATCATATTCAGGATATAGTATTAATTGGAATAAAAGTGAACTTATGCCGATAAGGGTAAATAATCTACATATATTACAACAATTTCCTTTTAAGATAGCAAACGAAAAAATAAAATATCTTGGAATTTATGTAACAAAAAGATTTGATTCTTTATTTAAATCTAATTTTCCGCTCTTATTGAATAAATTAAATAAAAATATTTTATATTGGAAAACATTACCAATCTCAATGATAGGTAGAATTAATGCAATAAAAATGATTTTTCTTCCACAATTATTATATCTTTTCCAACTGATTCCGATATATCTTCCTAAAATTTTTTTTAAAAAGATTGATTCCATAGTCACTAACTTTATCTGGGATTATAAGAGCCATAGAATTAAAAAAAAACACTTATGTAAACCAAAAATAAATGGAGGTCTAGCTCTACCAAACTTTATGTTTTATTATTGGGCAGTCAATATTAAAAATATTAACTTTTGGTTAGTAGAGACAGATAAACAACCAACCTGGTTAAAAATGGAAAAAGAAGATTGTTCGCCCTTTGAAATTAGTTCGATTTTATTCGCCAATAATAAAATAAGTAAGAAAACCTATAGTGAAAACCTTATAATAGATAGTGGAATACGTATTTGGAAACAAATAAAGAAAACATTAAAATTGGAATGTATACCACTAGCTCTTACTATTGTAAATAACATCACATTTAAACCTTCAATGATAGATAAAGGTTTTTTACAATGGAAAAACTGTGGAATTAATAAGATGGGAGATCTCTATAGGGAAAATTTTTTCCTTTCATTTCAAGAATTACAACAAATTTATGGATTACATTCAAAAGATTACTTTAGATATTTACAAATTAGAGATTATGTAAAAGCAAATACACATGAAATTAGAAATAGAAAGACAGAGATTTTAGATGAATGTCTAAATAAACACCCAAATACAGAAAAATTGATATCATATATTTATAATATTTTACTGGAAAACGACGCTCCAAGGACAGAAATATATAGACAATCATGGGAAAATGAATTAGGTCAAATTATTAGACCTGATATATGGGATGAAAGTTTACAACACATACATCACTGTTCGCTAAATGCTAGACACTCTCTTATACAATTTAAAATATTACATAGACTACATTATTCAAAAGCTAAATTACATAGTATTTTTCCAAATATATCTGCCATTTGTGACAAATGTCAGCAATTGGAAGCTAACTTAACGCACATATTCACAAACTGTGAAAAAATCACTAAATTCTGGACAGAAATATTTAAAATAATTTCGAATGTTGTTAATATGAAGCTGATCCCTGACTCAAACTTAATAATACTGGGAATATTAGAAACAGATCAATTAATAACAATGAATCAAAGAATTTTTATTGATTATAGTTTAATAATTGGGAAAAAATTAATATTGAAATTCTGGAAAGGTCCTACATCCCCCACAATTAAAATGTGGATTACAGGAATGTCGGAGACACTTCATCTGGAAAGATTGAGACTTGTACTAATGGACAGGTTGAATCTTTTCAGAGGAATATGGTCTCCATTTATTGCATATTTAAAGGGTCAAAATGGCTTGGTGCGAGGACCTGACTGTGGCCTGAATAATGGAATGGAGGAAGAATTATGTATAATAAATCATGGATATATCTCCAATGATAGATAACTTTTTTAATACTCCATTCATTTCTCCAATTTGGATTTCTTATTTTTATTTTATTTTTCTCTATCTTTCCCTCTCTGGAAAAAAAAGTATAGAAATATATAAGACATAATTGTTAATATTAATAATATTACGAATGTATGTGATAAGTATATTTTATTAATATGTACTTATGTTTAATAAAAATATTTATCAAAAAAAAAAGACGAAATTGCTGAGCATTTGGATAGCAGTAACGGGATCATTCCGAGTCAGCATGGATTTACGAAGGGGAAATCATGCTTGACAAATCTACTGGAATTTTTTGAGGATGTAACTAGGAAAATTGACAGGGGAGAGTCAGTGGATGTGGTGTACCTCGACTTTCAGAAAGCCTTCGACAAGGTCCCACATAGGAGGTTAGTGGGCAAAATTAGGGCACATGGTATTGGGGGTAGGGTACTGACATGGATAGAAAATTGGTTGACAGACAGAAAGCAAAGAGTGGGGATAAATGGGTCCCTTTCGGAATGGCAGGCAGTGACCAGTGGGGTACCGCAAGGTTCGGTGCTGGGACCCCAGCTATTTACGATATACATTAATGACTTAGACGAAGGGATTAAAAGTACCATTAGCAAATTTGCAGATGATACTAAGCTGGGGGGTAGTGTGAATTGTGAGGAAGATGCAATAAGGCTGCAGGGTGACTTGGACAGGTTGTGTGAGTGGGCGGATACATGGCAGATGTAGTTTAATGTAGATAAGTGTGAGGTTATTCACTTTGGAAGTAAGAATAGAAAGGCAGATTATTATCTGAATGGTGTCAAGTTAGGAGGAGGGGGAGTTCAACGAGATCTGGGTGTCCTAGTGCATCAGTCAATGAAAGGAAGCATGCAGGTACAGCAGGCAGTGAAGAAAGCCAATGGAATGTTGGCCTTCGTAACAAGAGGAGTTGAGTATAGGAGCAAAGAGGTCCTTCTACAGTTGTACCGGGCCCTGGTGAGACCGCACCTGGAGTACTGTGTGCAGTTTTGGTCTCCAAATTTGAGGAAGGATATTCTTGCTATGGAGGGCATGCAGCGTAGGTTCACTAGGTTAATTCCCGGAATGGCGGGACTGTCGTATGTTGAAAGGCTGGAGCGATTGGGCTTGTATACACTGGAATTTAGAAGGATGAGGGGGGATCTTATTGAAACATATAAGATAATTAGGGGATTGGACACATTAGAGGCAGGAAACATGTTCCCAATGTTGGGGGAGTCCAGAACAAGGGGCCACAGTTTAAGAATAAGGGGTAGGCCATTTAGAACGGAGATGAGGAAGAACTTTTTCAGTCAGAGAGTGGTGAAGGTGTGGAATTCTCTGCCTCAGAAGGCAGTGGAGGCCAGTTCGTTGGATGCTTTCAAGAGAGAGCTGGATAGAGCTCTTAAGGATAGCGGAGTGAGGGGGTATGGGGAGAAGGCAGGAACGGGGTACTGATTGAGAGTGATCAGCCATGATCGCATTGAATGGCGGTGCTGGCTCGAAGGGCTGAATGGCCTACTCCTGCACCTATTGTCTATTGTCTATTGTCTATTGTCTATAAAGCTAAATACTTCTGTGGCGATGTACAGGTCTCAATGAAAACTGGTCACCATCTCAATTTGTTCTTCGACAAATATCCGCAGGTCCCATCAGGTTGGTGGGATTAGTAGAGTCTGGCACTATGTGCATGGTGAATGCCTCATGGTGGGATTAACAGAGTCTGGCACTATGTGCATGGTGAATGCCTCATGGTGGGATTAACAGAGTCTGGCACTATGTGCATGGTGAATGCCTCATGGTGGAATGGGGACATGGGTTCTTCTGTTTCAGTTCAGTTTAGTTCATAGACACAGCACAGAAACAGCCCCTTCGATCTACCGAGTCCGTGCCGTCCCTGGACACTGGCACTATCCTACACAATTTACATTTATACCAAGGCAACTAACCTGCAAACCTGTACGTCTTTGGAGTGTGGGATGAAACCGAAGTTCTCGGACTAAACCCACATGGTCAGAGGGAGAACCTGCAAACTCCGTACTGACAGCACCCATAGTCAGGATCGACCCCGGGACCCGGGTCTCTGTCGCTGTAAGGCAGCAACTCCACTGCTATGCCACTGTGCCGTCCTTTCTAATCCCATTCCCTGTGTTCTCCCTGCATGGAGACATGCACAAGGATATTCTTTCGCTAATTGATTGAAGGATACAGCAGGCTCGTCAGCCCATTAAGTCCATGCTGCTCTTCGATTAAGGACAGAAACAAAATGCTAGAGGGTGCTATCTCAGCGGGTCAAGCAGCATCCCTGGAGAACATAGATAGGTGACCTTCTTCAGACTGGGTCCATTGATCATCGATCATCCATTCACACTAGTTCTAAGGTATCACAAAATGCTGGAGTAACTCAGCGGGTCAGGCAGCATCTCAGGAGAGAAGGAATGGGTGACGTTTCGGGTCGAGACCCTTCTTCAAACTGATGTCAGGGGAGGGGGAAGGATATAGGTGGAGACAGGAAGACAGTGGAGGAACTGGGAAGGGGGAGGCGAAAGAAAGGGACAGAGGAACTATCTGATACCTTCGATTTGTACCAGCATCTGCAGTTATTTTCCTACACACTAGTTCTGTGTTATCCCACTTTCCCATCCACTTCCTACACATTAGGGGCAATTTGCCGGGGTCAATTAACCCACAAACCCACAGGTCTTTGGGATGTGGGGAGAAACCGGTGCACCCAGAGGAAACCCACCAGGTCCTCCCATGCACATCATTCTCTAGAAGACCATAGCATGTGTCAGAAAAACTTTGTCATCTCCAAAAGAGTTAAAAACTGAAGCGTGAGGCCTTAACATTTCTATTGTTCGTTTCTTGTTACCTTTTTATGTTGCTTGCCAAGGCCATGGCTGATTTAATGAGCCATGCTCAACCCTGCTGCGTTGGGAGTGTGTATTTAGACACCTTATGAAAATCCTGGAAAAGGTCGACAAGCTTAGTTGAACCGCGAGGGTGTGTCAGAATGTATAAACTTGTAAGACGAAAGGTTTCTCACAAACTCGGCACTGTAACCTTGTGGTTCACGGCATTAACAACACGTCATGTCTGCAAAACCAGACAATGCAATCTTTACAGCCTTCAAGGTTGTCACTAGGGAAAAAGTGCGTGGAGTTTACACTGAGAGACCTAAGCCCATTGTACAAGTCACTAACAAGTTGGAAAAAACGCACACCTCCAGATTCAGGGACGGTTTCTTCCCAGCTGTTATCAGGCAACTGAATCGTCCTACCACAACCAGAGAGCAGTGCTGAACTACTACCTACCTCTTTGATGTCCCACGGACTACCCTTGATCGGACTTTGCTGGCTTTTCCTTGCACCAAACGTTATTCCCTTATCATGTATCTATACACTGTCAATGGATTGATTGTAATCATGCATTGTCTTTCTGCTGACTTGGTTAGCACGAGACAAAAAGCCTTTCACTGTACCTCGGTGCACGTGACAATAAACTAAGCTCAGCTGAAGAGGAGGAGAAAACATGAGTCACTCTAGACTTCAGGGGTAGAGTTGGGCGTTAGATTGAGACAGAGGTTCACCTGCACCTCCTCCAACCTCATCTATTGCATCCGCTGCTCTAGATGTCAACTCATCTATATCGGCGAAACCAAGCGCAGGCTCGGCGATCGCTTCGCTGAACACCTGCGCTCGGTCCGCATTAACGCCACTGATCTCCTGGTGGCCCAGCACTTCAACTTCCCCTCCCATTCCCAGTCTGACCTCTCTGTCATGGGCCTCCTCCAGTGCCATAGTGAGGCCCGCCGGAAATTGGAGGAGCAGCACCTCATATTTCGCCTGGGCAGTTTGCGGCCCGGTGGTATGAACGTTGACTTCTCCAACTTCAGATAGCTCCTCTGTCCCTCCCTTCCCCTCCTCCTTCCCAGATCTCCCTCTATCTTCCTGTCTCCACCTATATCCTTCCTTTGTCCCACCCCCGACATCAGTCTGAAGAAGGGTCTCGACCCGAAACGTCACCCATTCCTTCTCTCCCGAGATGCTGCCTGACCTGCTGAGTTACTCCAGCATTTTGTGAATAGATTGATTGGGCAAATCCCAGAATTTTAAGACCTGGAAAAGAATGAGGATGAGTGGGTGAAAAAGGCTGCAACTTGGTAGTGAGGATACAGAAGCAAATGGGATTGGGTATTTTTTGGTCATTGGGTATTTGTCTAAGTGGCGATTGACAGGTTCTTGATTAGCAAGGGTGTCAAGGTTTTGGGGAGAAGACAGGAGAATGGGGTTGAGAGGGAAAGATAGATCAGCCATGATTGAATGGCGGAGTTGACCCGTTGGGCCGAATGGTCTAACACTGCTCCTATGACTTGTGAACTTGTGAACCCATGAGATGGGCCCTTTGGGTTTGTAGAGGAAGCTCAGTAATGAGTCATGAGCCAAATGTGACCCAAATAGGAATTGGTGAAAGCATAAGGAGCTTGGCGGATAGGGAAATGTGGATGGGGAGAGGATAGACAATAGACAATAGACAATAGGTGCAGGAGTAGGCCATTCGGCCCTTCGAGCCAGCACCGCCATTCAATGTGATCATGGCTGATCATTCTCAATCAGTACCCCGTTCCTGCCTTCTCCCCATACCCACTGACTCCACTACCCTTAAGATCTCTATCCAGCTCGAATGCATTCAGAGAATTGGCCTCCACTGCCTTCTGAGGCAGAGAATTCCACAGATTCACAACTCTCTGACTGGAAAAGTTTTTCCTCATCTACGTTCTAAATGGCCTACCCCTTATTCTTAAACTGTGGCCCTTGGTTCTGGACTCCCCCAACATTGGGAACAAGATGGCAGCGCTGCCCTAGCAGCTGCGGCTTACCTGCAGTCCATTTGTCTTTGTGTTTTTGTTGTTTTTGTTGTCTTAATTGTAGTTGTGATGTGGTGTTTTTGTGTTTGTGTACTATGTGTGTATGTGGGGGGGAGGGGGGGAAACTGTAACATTGTAAATATGTGTCTCTTCCGAACGGAGACCCGACCTTTGTGTTCTGGGCCATGTCTCCGTTCCTGCTGCGGCCTACCATCGGCCCAACTCCTGGAGCTGGCGGCCTCCAGGGCTCCGGTTCGCAGAGCCCGCGGACCAGACTCACCATCAGCGGAGCCGGCCGTTCTCGGAGGCTGCGGGAGCGGCTGCGACTCGCCTTAGGCTCGGGCCGCGTGGATGCCGACATCGGGAGCTCCGGCAGCGGCAGCGTGTTCGCCCGCCCCGGATCGCGGGGCTTGGGTCGGCCCGCCGCGGATATTTCACCGTCCGGCGCGGCCTGAAATAGGCCACGGAATTTTCTCTGCTCGGCGGGGGCTTCAATGTCGGGAGCCCCGACCGCCCCGACTTACAGCGGGGCTTAGGTCGGCCCGTTGCGGACATTTCACCATCCGGCGCAGCCTGGAACATGGCAACGACAACAGCCTGACCGCAGGAGAAGACGGCAGGGGAAGAGAAAAAGACATTCTGGCCTTCCATCACAGTGAGGAGGGGACTGGAGGAGACTCACTGTGATGGATGTTTCTTTTTGGGGGGTTTTGTGTTGGTTGGGGTTGTGTAATTTGCTTATTTTATTGCTCTTATTGTTGGACTGTGGGTGACGAAATTTCGTCCAAAAAACTTGTTTTTTGGATGACAAATAAAGATATCTTGAATCTTGAATCTTGAATGTTTCCTGCCTCTAACGTGTCCAACCCCTTAATAATCTTATACGTTTCGATAAGATCCCCTCTCATCCTTCTAAATTCCAGTGTATACAAGCCTAGTCGCTGATGGGACCTGCTGAGATAACAACACATAACAAAGTGCAGCACGGTCGCACAGCTGGTGGATCTACTGCCTCATGCATCCAGCGATCTGGGTTCAAACCTGACTTCTGGTGCTGTATGTGGTGTTGGCACAGTCTCCTTCTGACTGTATCGGCCTCCCCTGAGCTCTCTGGTTTCATAGAAAATAGGTGCAGGAGGAGGCCATTTGGCCCTTCAACATGATCATGGCTGAACTTGGGGTGTCGTTTCCTCCCACACCCCAAGTTTGTGCAAGTTTGTAGCTTAATTGACTGCTGTAAATCACCCTTGGTATGTCGGTGAGTGGAGCAAGGTGTGGGGAGTTGATGTGAATGTGGAAGAGAATAAATTGGGATTAGTGTGGGATAAGTGCAGGATGGGTCCAATTGTTTTGATTTTAATTGTAGGTGTACAGCATGGAAGCAGGCCTAACAAGTCCAAGCTGATCACCCATAAACCCGTTCTCCGTGAGACCACTTTCGCATCATGCACACAAGCGGCAATTTAAATAAGCCAATTAACCTACAACTATGCACAACTCTGGAATGTGGGAGGAAACCGGAAAAAAACCCACGCAGGTCACAGGGAGAACGTACAAACAGAGGGCACCCATAGTCAAGATCGAACCCGGGTCTCTGGAGCTGTGAGGCAGCAACTCTACCGCTGAACCATTGTGCCGCCCTAGACTGTTGGCATGGACAGTGGTCTGTTTCTGATGCTATGACTCTATGAAAGACCTCATCAAACAAGCACAGATGCAAAATGCTGGAAAAAAAACCATAGACATAGAAAATAGGTGCAGGAGTAGGCCATTCGGCCCTTCGAGCCTGCACCCCCATTCAATATGATCATGGCTGATCATCCAGCTCAGTAACCTGTACCTGCCTTCTCTCCATACCCCCTGATCCCTTTCGCCACAAGGGCCACATCTAACTCCCTCTTAAATATAGCCAATTAACTGGCCTCAACTACCTTCTGTGGCAGAGAATTCCACAGACTCACCACTCTCTGTGTGAAGAAATGTCTTCTCATCTCGGTCCTAAAAGACTTCCCCCTTATCCTTAAGCTGTGACCCCTGGTTCTGGACTCCCCCAACATCGGGAACAATCTTCCCGCATCTAGCCTCTCCAACCCCTTAAGAATTTTATATGTTTCTAGAAGATCCCCACTCAGTCTTCTAAATTCCAGCGAGTATAAGCCTAGTCTATCCAGTCTTTCTTCATATGAAAGTCCCGCCATCCCAGGGATCAATCTGGTGAACCTTCTCTGTACTCCCTCTAAGGCAAGAACATCTTTCCTCAGATTAGGAGACCAAAACTGCACACAATACTCCAGGTGCGGTCTCACCAAGGCCCTGTACAACTGCAGTAGAACCTCCCTGCTCCTAACTGGAGTAACTCAGCGGGTCAGGCAGCATCTTTGGAGATAAGAATAGGTGACGTTTCGGGTCAAAACCTATCTTTAGACTTTTCGATCCGGATCACCTATTCCTTTTCTCCAGAGATGCTGCCTGACCCGCTGAGTTACTCCAGCAATTTGTGTCCATCTTCGGTGTAAACCAGCATCTGCAGTTGCTTCTCACTCATCAAATGATCATGTTGGAACTAGGTTGGTTGTTTTTAAAAATCTCTGCGTCTGCCTGAAAACTGAAGTCAACGTTGAATTCAATGAACCAAACCAAGCAATGAACAGATAGTTCCTCCACTGACCATGGCTAATGATCTAATCCATCCACCTCCCCTCACATCCGGAATCTTGGAATCATCTTTGATCAAACCCTCTCCTTCGACAAACACATCAAACACATCACAAAGACAGCCTTCTTCCACCTCAAAAACATTGCCCGTCTCCGTCCATGCCTCTCCTCCACAGCTGCAGAAACCCTCATCCACGCCTTCATCACCTCCCGTCTGGAGTACTGCAACAGCCTCCTCTATGGCGCACCCTCAAAAATCATCAGTAAACTTCAATACATTCAAAACTCCGCTGCCCGTCTACTCACCCACACCCCGATCCGTGACCATATCACCCCCGTCCTTTACAAACTCCACTGGCTCCCCATCCCCCAGAGAATCCAGTACAAAATCCTCCTCATGACCTACAAAGCCCTCCATAACCTGGCCCCATCCTACCTGACCGACTTCCTCCACAGGCACACTCCCACCTGCACCCTCCGCTCTGCTGCTGCCAATCTCCTATCCCCCCATATCCGGACCAAACTCAGATCCTGGGGGGACAGGGCTTTCTCCATCGCTGCTCCCACCCTATGGAACTCACTACCTCAAACCGTCAGAGACTCCTCCACACTCACCACATTCAAAACATCGCTGAAGTCTCACCTATTCAGTACTGCCTTCAACCACTGAAGGTCACCCCACCCTCTGTCTCCTTTCTCTGTTCATTTATTTATTTACTTATTTATCTATTTATTCACTTCCCTATGTTCTCTAAATCCCTGTAAAGCGTCTTTGAGTGTATGAAAAGCGCTATATAAATGTAATGTATTATTATTATTATTATTATTACTTATGTTTACGGAATCCATGATCTTTTCAATGAGGACCAGGCACTATTTATCGAAGTCTTGTTAAGTACCAACAAGGGGAAGCTCTCACACACTGGGCCTGTGCTCGCTGGAGTTTGGAAGAATGAGGGGGGACATTGAAACATACAGAACAGTGAAAGGCTTGGATAGAGTGGATGTGGAGAGGATGACTAGTGGGAGAGTCTAGGACCAGAGGCCACAGCCTCAGAATTCAAGAACGTTTCTTTTAGGAAGGAGATGAGGAGAAATTTAATTAGTCAGAGGGTGGTGAATCTGTGGAATTCTTTGCCACAGAAGGCTGTGGAGGCCAAGTCAGTGGATATTCATGAGGCAGAGATAGATAGATTTTTGATTAGTACAGGTGTCAGAGGTTATGGGGAGAAGGCAGGAGAATGGGGTTGGGAGGGAGAGATAGATCAGCCATGATTGAATGGCGGAGTAGGGGCCGAATGGCCTAATTCTACTCCTATTCTTTGTGACCTATGACACTGGAGACTTTGCCCTCCTGCCTCATATGAATTGGACATCTGACCCCAATCTCACTGGATCAGTTCAGGCATCAGTCACCTCAATGCTTTTGCAGCACGCCTCATTTAATGAATATAAAATGCCGTATTAAAGTCTCAACTAACTGCCCAGCAAAGAGGAAGCAAATGTGCAGAATGTAGATAAACACTAGTACTTTGGAGGTGACACGACAGATTTTTCTTTTCCATTCGGTGTAAGGGAAAACCAATTACAAACCCTTCAACATACTCAGTAAATAAATGTGATTGCATAACGGCAAAAGTATACTCCTACGATGGACACAAAATGCTGGAGTAACTCATCGGGCAGGCAGTGTCTCTGGATAGAAGGAATGGGTGACGTTACAGGACGAGACCCTTCTTCAGACTGAGAGTCAGGGGAGAGGAAACCGCAGAGATATAACCATATAACCATATAACCATATAACCATATAACCATATAACAACTACAGCATGGAAACAGGCCTGTCCGGCCCTACCAGTCCACGCCGACCACTCTCCCTGACCTAGTCTCATCTACCTGCACTCAGACCATAACCCTCTAATCCCCTCTTATCCATATACCTATCCAATTTACTCTTAAATAATAAAATCGAGCCAGCCTCCACCACTTCCACCGGAAGCCCATTCCATACAGACACCACCCTCTGAGTAAAGAAGTTACCCCTCATGTTACCCCTAAACTTTTGTCCCTCAATTCTGAAGCTATGTCCCCTTGTTGGAATCTTCCCCACTCTCAAAGGGAAAAGCCTACCCACGTCAACTCTGTCCGTCCCTCTCAAAAATTTTAAAACCTCTATCAAGTCCCCCCTCAACCTTCTACGCTCCAAAGAATAAAGACCCAACCTGTTCAACCTTATGGAAAGGTAAGGTGTGAAAAGGAGAGATCAAAGGGGATGAGGGTTCAAGGAAAATGTAGAACAGGTCACAGTCAGCTAGAGGGAGGTGACAACGAGGCACATTAAGATAGAGTTTAATCAGGAGGGCAGTCCGACTGGTTGGAGAACCAGGGTGGGGGAGGGATGGAGAGAGAGGGAAAGCAAGGGTTACTTTAAGTTAGAGAAATCATTATTCATACCGTTGGTTTGTAACTCCTCCGTGTGATTATTTTCTGGGTTTCTATTTGCAGATTATTTGCACAAAAGCTTTGCCCGCAGTGAGCCACATCATTACAGATATGTAATATTGTTCCCGAGAGCCTATATAAATTCTGCAACGACGCTGAGACTACCTTGATATTTTGATTTAGTTCCAACCAGCTAAACTCCTAACCATGGATCAATTTACTGGGAAAATTTATGCCCTGTTATAAATAGAACCAATATTTTGAAATGTAACAAGATCACGTCAGTGCATCTTTACAGCATTAACGGAATAGTGAAAGACTGGATAGAGCGGATGAGGAGAGGATGTTTCCACGAGTGGGAGAGTCCCTCTCCCTCTCTCCCACTCTCCCTCTCTCCCACTCTCCCTTCCCCTCTCCCTCCCTCCCTCTCTCTCCTTCCCTCTCTCCTCTCCCTCCCTCCCCCTCTCTCTCTCTCTCCCTCCCTCTCTCTCTCTCTCTCCCTCTCTCCCTCTCTCCTCTCCCTCCCTCCCCCTCTCTCTCTCTCTCCCTCCCTCTCCCTCCCTCTCTCTCCTTCCCTCTCTCCTCTCCCTCCCTCCCCCCCTCTCTCTCTCTCCCTCCCTCTCTCTCTCTCTCTCTCTCTCTCTCTCTCCCTCTCTCCTTCTCTCTCTCTCTCCCTCTGCCCCCCCCCCCTCCTTCTGTCCTTTAGTTTAGAGATGCCGTGTGGAAACAGGCCCTTCGGCCCACAGAGTCCACGCCGACCAGCGATCCCCGCACACTAACACTATCCTACACATACGAGGGACAATTTACATTTATACTGAGCCAATTAGCCTGCAAACCTGTATCTCTTTGGAATGTGGGAGGAAACCGAAGAAAACCCACGCAGGTCACGGGGAGAACGTACAAACTCCGTACAGACAGCGTCCGTAGTCAGGATCGAACCTGGGTCTCTGTCGCTGTAAGGCAGCAACTCTACCCCTGCGCCACCGTGCCGCTCGGCTCATCTCCATTCCTGGATTCTTCAATGCACCAGACTTTAATGATGCTTTGGGGCATTCCTAAAAATTCTCAGAGGCCTGAGGATGCCTCCTTAGAACTCCCTTCCTCTCCACCTCTAATTCCTCATTTAAGACACTATTTGAAAGCTCCCGTCTTTCACCACGGATTAGATCAACCATCTTAGTACCTCCTGAGATGGCTCTTTGTCAAATTTTTTTTGATGGCACTTCTCTGAAATGCCTGCTTCATTAAAGGGGCTTGCTCATCATAAGATATGGGTGGGGAATTCTGTGTTGCACGTCATGCACAGAGGTTGAACTGACAACTGGAAAAAGTTGCCTTTATCGTTAGTGGAATCTATTTTTGTAAAATAGCCGTTTTAAAGATCTTTATGAATCTGCTGAAGCTTATCGATGCACATTGGAAGCCATTTGGCAATGAGCGGGAGGATGGGAAGAATATGCCAAAGGTTTGCGGAACTTCCCAAATCCTTTTTTTTCTTTGGGGGGAGTATATTTGCCAAGTAAATTAGCTCATCCGTTCATTCACACAAGATCCATCACGGTCCAAGGAAAGGCTGTGTAATCAGGGCACTTTGAAAACTGAGCAGGCAAAACCGTAGGCCATAAATCAGCCATTTGACGCTCCTGCTGGCAGGAAATGAAAGACCTCGCAACCAAGCGGTGAAAACAAAATGGCCGACTGCAAGATGTGGCCGAACAGAGCTCCCTCTCATCAACGCCTGTCTTGAGGTCGTGGGAGGATGGTCTGAGACTAGAAAGGAGTCTTGTTCAACACGGCAGAAGACTTAAATATTTATTTCCTAAAGAAAATACCCTTGTTAAAGATGGATATTTTCCTAACGGTAGCCAATCAGAAACTCGACGGGGCAGATAGAGACAACGAAGATCGCCAATTTGTCCGTGAAGTTTTACTTACGCAAAGGAAATATTGTCCGATGGTGTTCGGTAATTCCAAAACGACTTATTTGTATTTCGGTATGTTTGCTTTGGAATGCCTTAGGTTGAGAAAGAACTGCCAGGCAACTGCGCAATCTTGCTGTCTCGTGTTCACATCCCTCACAGAGGAGAATGTCGCGTCCAAGCTGAGCGGAGGAACGCTGGGGAGATGTGAGCGCGGAAGATTTTGGACGAAGGGAGAAGGTTAACAAAACAACAGGGAGTCGGGGAACGGTTTGATGGATGATTGAGAGAGGGACGAAATGGAAGTTCCTCCTCTGAATCACAGCAGTAAAGGAGGACAATCAGCCCATTGTGTCAATGGCAGCTCAAATCATTAATCAAAGAGGCAGTCTAGGCCAGTGGGCATGTATGTGATGTTTGAGTAAGAGTTGGTGCAAATGAGGTCATGGTTGGGACAACAGAACCCCTGGGAGGGAGGTTTTCCTGCTGCACTTGGTACCTTGAAAGCAGCTAAACCTCATGCAGTGGTTCATCGGCGCATCTGACACCTGGTCCCCATCTTGGGAGTTAGGGTTGCCAACTTCCTCACTCCCAAATACGGGACAAGGTGACGTCACCGCCCCACGTGACCTCACCCAGCCAGCGGCCATGTGCTCCCGCTCCACCAATGGCGGCCGCCATTGGTGGAGCGGGAGCACGTGGCCGCTGGCTGGGTCACGTGAGGCGCGCGGGGCGGTGACGTCACCCTTTGTCCCTTATTTGTGAGCGAGGAAGTTGGCAACCCTACCAATACGGGTCAAGGGCGGTCCTGTACGGGACAAACTAATTTAGCCCAAAGTATGGGATGTCCCGGCTGATACGGGACAGATGGCGACCCTAGTGGGAGTGTTGGGTGGGTTCAGCCAACATGAGGAAGGCCTGAGAGTGTGGGTGCTGGCCCTTGTGCAAAATTCTGGAGATGCAGGGAATATTCAGCAGGTCAGGCAGCACCCGTCGAGAGTTTTTTTAGTCAGAGGGCGGTGAATCTGTGGAATTCTTTGCCACAGAAGGCTGTGGAGGCCAAGTAGGTGGATATTTTTAAGGCAGAGATAGATGGATTCTTGATTATTACGGGTGTCAGAAGTTATGGGGAGAAGGCAGGAGAATGAGGTCGAGAGAGAAAGATAAATCAGCCATGATTGGATGGCGGAGTAGATTCGATGGGCCGAATGACCTAATTCTACTCCTATCACTTGTGACTTGTGATCTTATGAGAGAGAAACAGAGTAAGTATTCCAGCTGATAATTAGACATTAGAACTGTTGGGGTCATGTTTGTTTTGTTTTTTTTGCATTAATCTGAAGCAGAAAGTTCACAAGTAGCAGCACAGGAAGTGCCCCAACGACGAGACGGAACTCAAGGTGGCAGTCGTTACCCAGAAGACCACGTGCCGCAGGAAGTGCCCTGGCTGTGGCCGGACAATGCTGAGACAGTCAGTGACGGACACAGTGACGGACGCAGTGACGGACGCAGTGACGGACGCAGTGACGGGCGCAGTGACGGACGCAGTGACGGACACAGTGACGGACACAGAGTGCTGGAGTAACTCAGCGGGCCAGGCGGCATCTCTGGAGAACATGGACAGGCAACGATTCGGGCCGAGACCCTTCTTCGGACTTAGTGAGTTATTTCGGCCAGGGGATGGAGATGGTGATTCCGACTTTGAAGTAAAATCTGACTTACGTATGGGTTCAAGGAGCATGACCCACACCTATTTATTCACAAAATGCTGGAGTAACTCAGCAGGTCAGGCAGCATCTCAGGAGAGAAGGAATGGGTGACGTTTCGGGTCGAGACCCATCTTCATACTTCAAAAAAAAATTTTTTTTTTAACAGTCTGTCCTCAGCAGAGGCCTCACCTTTGTTCCCCTCCGCCCCCCACATCAACGAGTTCCGGGTCCGCCATGACGTGGAGCTCTTCTTCCATCGCCCCCGCCTCCGAGCATTTTTCCATGGGAAGGAGTCCTCACCCCCCACTGATGACCCTTTCTCCCGTCGAAGGGCCGAATGGCCTACTCCTGCACCTATTTTCTATGTTTCTATGTTTCTATGTAACATAAAAACTGTGTGAACGGGCGATCGATGGTCTGCATGGGCTGAAGGTGTATGAAGGAACTGCAGATGCTGGTTTAAACCAAAGATAGACACAAAATGCTGGAGTAACTCAGCGGGACAGGCAGCATCGCTGGAGAGAGGGAATGTTGAACAGTCTGAAGAAGGGTCTCGATCCGAAAGGTCACACACTCCTTCGCTCCAGAGATGCTGCCTGTCCTGCTGAGTTGCTCCAGCACTTTTTGTTTTACCAAGGCAGTCAAGAATGAGATTTTGAGGACGGATTTCACACAACACCCAGCTGCTGTGAAAGTTGCTGGAGGCATCTGGAGAACATACTGTTCCAGATACATCATTAGCACCTTGACAGAATGCATTGTAGCCCTGGGGAAATGCAAACTATCTACCTGAATGGGCTTACCCTTGGTGCTGGTAAATGATGCAACTTCTTTTCATTCCATCCCACCAGCCCGTAAACTGCATGGGGTCACATTAACCTGCGTAAAGGCACACCTGCACATGGTCTACCTTACTCCAAGCCAGGGATAAATAAACAATAGACAATAGACAATATACAATAGGTGCAGGAGGAGGCCATTTGGCCCTTCGAGCCAGCACCACCATTCAATGTGATCATGGCTGATCATTCTCAATCAGTACCTCGTTCCTGCCTTCTCCCCATACCCCCTGACTCCGCTATCCTTAAGAGCTCTATCCAGCTCTCTCTTGAATGCATTCAGAGAATTGGCCTCCACTGCCTTCTGAGGCAGAGAATTCCACAGATTCACAACTCTCTGACTGAAAACGTTTTTCCTCATATCAGTTCTAAATGGCCTACCCCTTATTCTTAAACTGTGGCCCCTGGTTCTGGACTCCCCCAACATTGGGAACATGTTTCCTGCCTCTAAAGTGTCCAACCCCTTAATAATCTTATACGTTTCGATAAGATCTCCTCTCATCCTTCTAAATTCCAGTGTAAACAAGCCTAGTCGCTCCAATCTTTCAACATACGATAGTCCCGCCATTCCGGGAATTAACCTAGTAAACCTACGCTGCACGCCCTCAATATCAAGAATATCCTTCCTCAAATTTGGAGACCAAAACTGCACACAGTACTCCAGGTGCGGTCAAATGAGACAGAGGGACACTGTCGTTAAGGTTGCCAACTTCCTCACTACCAAATGCACGACAAGGTGACCCCACCGCCCTGCGCCCCACGTGACCTCGCCCAGCCAGCGGCCAGCCATTGGTGGAGCGGGAGCACGTGGCCGCTGGCTGGGCGAGGTCACTTGGGGAGCGCAGGGCGGCGACGTCACCCTTTGTCCCTTATTTGGTAGTGAGGAAGTTGGCAACCCTACCAATACGGGGCAAGGGCGGACAAACTAATTTAGCCCAAAATACGGGATGTCCCGGCTAATATGGGACAGTTGGCGGCCGTAACTGTCGTACACTTATACGTTGAAAGAGGAGAAACAATGGCCGCCATTAAAGAGATTTTACTCAGCACTTAACTGGCCTCAGGGGTCCACAAAAGAGCATTTAGTAACTCGAGATTTTTAAAAATCGCACTCTGAATTAAGTCATTCTATGGAAAATCACATCCCAACATTGGTGTGACATTCCCTGCCTCTGGCACTTGCTGTTTGCAACGGAAAAAACCTGCTTTGGTGTTAAAGTAGGGAAATAACTGCAGATGCTGGTACAAATCGAAGGTATTTATTCACAAAATGCTGGAGTAACTCAGCAGGTCAGGCAGCATCTCAGGAGAGAAGGAATGGGTGACGTTTCGGGTCGAGACCCTTCTTCAGACTGATGTCAGGGGGGCGGGACAAAGGAAGGATGTAGGTGGAGACAGGAGGATAGAGGGAGAACTGGGAAGGGGGAGGGGAAAGAGAGGGACAGAGGAACTATCTAAAGTTGGAGAAGTCGATGTTCATACCGCTGGGCTGCAAGCTGCCCAAGCGAAATATGAGGAGCTGTTCCTCCAATTTGCGGTGGGCCTCACTATGGCACTGGAGGAGGCCCATGACAGAAAGGTCAGACTGGGAGTGGGAGGGGGAGTTGAAGTGCTCAGCCACCGGGAGATCAGGTTGGTTAAGGCAGACTGAGCAAAGGTGTTGAGCGAAACGATCGCCGAGTCTGCGTTTGGTTTAGCCGATGTAGAGAAGTTGATATGTAGAGCAGCGGATACAATATATGAGGTTGGAGGAGGTGCAGGTGAAATTCTGTCTCACCTGGAAAGACTGTTTGGGTCCTTGGATGGAGTTGAGGGGGGAGGTAAAGGGACAGGTGTTGTATTTCCTGCGGTTGCAGGGGAAAGTGCCCGGGGATGGGGTGGTTTGGGTAGGAAGGGACGTGTGGACCAGGGAATTACGGAGGGAACGGTCTCTGCAGAATGCAGAAAGGGGAGGGGATGGGAAGATGTGGCCAGTGGTGAGGTCCTGTTGGAAGTGACAGAAATGTTGGAGGATGATTTGTTGGATACGCTGGCTGGTGGGGTGGAAGGTGAGAACGAGGGGGATTCTGTCCTTGTTACGAGTGGGGGGAGGGGGGGGCAAGAGCGGAGCTGCGGGATGTAGAAGAGACCCAAGTGAGAGCCTCATCTATAATGGAGGAGGGGAAGCGAAGGAAACCGAAGATCTCGGAGAAAACCCACGCAGGTCACGGGGAGAACGTACAAACTCCGTACAGATGGCACCTGTAGTCAGGATCGAACCTGAGTCTCCGGCGCTGCATTCGCTGTAAGGCAGCAACTCTACCGCTGCAAGGGTTTTAGTATATAGATGAATGAAAGCAATGAGGTTCAAGGAAATGATCCATTGTTGTCTGTGGGCATAGGTTGGGGGAGGGGGTAGACGGAATAGGTGATATCTCCACCCGAAACGTTATCTTTCCCTCTATTCCTTTTCTCCAGGGATGCTGCCTGACCCGCTGAGTTACTCCTGCATTTCATGTAGGATTAATGGGACTGGGCACTTGACCTGCATCTGGAGCGTGTGTGCCTGGATAACAACAATCCTTCAATGTCCTTTGTGTTTGCTTGAATATATTTGTGTGTTTGTGCTGGACAGTCAGAGAGAAGCTAAGAGGATTAACATTGGCTTAAAGGGAGGGATTGATGAATGACATCAGGCTTACTGGTGATAAACGCAGGCCTCCTGACAGACCATCTTATTATCGGTGTGATGACAAAAGAATAAGAAAGCTTGCGCTTCAAAAAGCAGAGAAGAACTCATGAAAGAAAGTTCAGCAAAATATTTATCCTTTCAAGAGCAACTCATTCATCTGGATCCCAAGTGCTTCCTGCAGTGAGCGTTTAGGAAGGAAGCCGATGCTATTAGGTGGAATTAACTCCTGCAAAAGCAGAGAACATTTTTTAATGCCTCAGAGATTTCGACCCCACTTGTTCGAAAACCTGGAGGATTGCGAGGAGAATCTCTGGTTTTGACAACAACAACTAGGGCGGCACGGTGGCGCGGCGGTTCAGTCGCTGCCTTAGAGCGCCCGAGACCCGGGTTCAATCCCGATTACGGGCGCTGTCTGCACGGAGTTTGTACGTTCTCCCCATGACCTGCGTGGGTTTTCCCCAGGTGCTCCAGTTTCCTCCCACACTCTAAAGACTCACAGGCTTGGAGGTTACTTGGCTTTGGTGAAATTGCAAATTGATCCTGGTGAGTCGGATAGTGCTCGTGCTCAGGGTGATTGCGTGTGGTGTTCCCCTGTGCTCCCTCTGAAATTTGGTTCCCACTGCTGCGATTCTGTAGAGTATCTCATACTATTAAATGCAATGATTTTCTAAGCGACCTTGATGTTGATTGAGAGGAAAATATTGAGGATAGTTCCCTCTGCTTCATGCTGCGTATTACCACAAACCCAGCAATTAGTGTCGATGTGCTGAAATGACGTCAGTGATATTTTATATGTACTAGGTAGAGCAGATAGATCTCATCTGAAAGAAAGCACCCAACAAGTTAAGCACTCCATCAGTACTGCACTGTGAAGTTAGCCTGGACTTCTCTGCCCATCTCAAAAGTGTGCAGACTTGTAGGTTAATTGGCTTCTGTAAATTGTCCCTGGTATGTGGGATAGTGCTAGTGTATGGGGCTGAAGGGCCTGTTTCCACTCTGTATCTCTGAAGTAACGTAGCGACAGCTAGATTGCTGGAGCTACAGACAGCGAGGGAGGCTGTCAGAATACAGAGCTGGATATTGATCAACTGTAGAATTGGACGGAGAAATGGCAGATGGAGTTTAATCCAAGCAAATGTCAGGTGTTATACTTTGGGAGGTGGAATGCGATGGGGAAGCGATAGAGCTGATGGCAAGACAGTTAAAGGCATTGATGTGCAGAGTGTTCTTGGAGTGGCTCCAAGTTCATTGCTCCCTGCAAGTGGCAACACAAGTAGACAGGGTGGCAAAGAAGACACATGGTATGAATGAATGAATGAATGAATGAATGAATGAATGAATGAATGAATGAATAAATGAATGAATAAATGAATGAATGAATAAGTTTATTGGCCAAGTATGTACACATACAAGGAATGTGCCTTGGTGCTCCGCTCGCAAGTAACAACACGAACATACAGGTATGCTCACCTTCAATGGTTGGTCGGGCCATTGAGTATGAGAGCCAGGAAGTTATGGTGCAGGTTTATAAGACCCTTGGTTTTTGGGGTATTGAGCAGTTGGGGTATTGTGCCCAGTTCTGGTTGCCCCATTGCAGCAAGGATAGGGAGACTTTGAAGAGGATGCAGAAGAGGTTTTCCAGAATGCTGCCCCCTGGATTAGGAAGTAGTAGCTACAAGGAGAGGTTGGGCAAACCTGGATTGCTGGAGGTTGGGTGGGCGGAGACCGAATGGAAGTGCTATGAGAGACACAGATAGGGTAGTCAGTCAGTCTTTCCCCAGGGTGGAAATGGCAAAGTCTAGAGGGTATAGCTTCACAGTAATGGGGGCAACGTTTAAAAGAGACATGTGGAGCTTTTTTTAAAAAGAGGGTGGTAGAGATCTGGAACGCACAGCCTGGGTGGTGCTGGAAGCAAATGCAATACTGGTGTTTAAAAGCCCTTTAGAAAGGCACATGGATATGTAGCACATGGAGGGATATGGGTCATATGTCAGCAAGTGAGATTAATTTAAATTGGGATCATGTTTGGCACAGATATTGAGGGCCACACGGCCTGTTCCAGTGTTTTTTTTTTAGATTTAGAGATACAGCGCAGAAACAGGCCCTTCGGCCCACCGGGTCCGCGCCGCCCAGTGATCCCCGTACATTAACACTATCCTACACCCACTAGGGACAATTTTTACATTTGCCCAGCCAATTTACCTACATACCTGTACGTCTTTGGAGTGTGGGAGGAAACCGAAGATCTCGGAGAAAACCCACGCAGGTCACGGGGAGAACGTACAAACTCCGTACAGACGGCGCCCGTAGTCAGGATCGAACCTGAGTCTCCGGCGCTGCATTCGCTGTAAGGCAGCAACTCTACCACTGCGCCACCGTGCCGCCCGTGTTCTATGTTCTATGTTCTGTACTGTTCTATGTTCTATGTTCTATGTCCTATGTTCTGTGTCCTATGTTCTATGTTCTATGTCCTATGTTCTGTGTTCTGTGTTCTGTGTTCTATGTTCTGTTCTATGTTCTATGTTCTGTTCTATGTTCTGTACTGTGTTCTATGTTCTATGTTCTATGTTCCATGTTCTGTGTTCTATGTTCTATGTCCTGTTCTATGTTCTGTGTTCTGTGTTCTATGTTCTGTGTTCTATGTTCTATGTTCTATGTTCTATGTTCTATGTTCTGCGTTCTGTTCTATGTTCTATGTTCTATGTCCTATGTTCCAGTCTGGGAATCATAAGATCAAATAGAGTCATAGTCACACAGCATGGAAGCAGGCCCTTCGGCCCAACTTGCCGGCACCGACCAACATGTCCCATCTACACAAGTCCCACCCGCCTGCATTTGGCCCATGTCCCTCAACACCTGTCATACGCATGCACCTGTCTAAATGGAATGCTCCCAGGGAAAAGCATCTCTAAAATCCTAAAGTAGACACAAAATGCTGGAGTAACTCAGCGGGTCAGGCAGCATCTCGGGAGAGAAGGAATGGGTGACGTTTTGGGTCGAGACCCTTCTTCAGACTGGTGAAGGGTCCAAAATCCTAAAATCTCTAAAGTCCAAATCTCCTTTAAACGTCGCCCCTCTCACCTTAAAGCTATGACCTATGTCTGCTTCTCCAAATTTTATATATGGATACATTGAATAGCAATCCAGAACAGAACTTCTACCTTATTTATCCCCCCCCCCTCCCCCCCCCCCCCTTCTCCCCACTCCATCAAGTGGTGCTGAATCAGTTATTACACCCCATCACTGTACCAACCTTATGGCAGCAAGATGCCCTGTGGTGAAGATCAATGGCTGAACATTGGGAATGAGATACATGGTAAACCACCCACGCTGTGAATGAATGAATGGATGAATGAATATAACTTTATTGTCATTCAAAACTATACAGACGAGTACATGTTTGAACGAAATTCCGTTGCAACTGGCTCACAATGTAACACCAAATAATAAAAATTTATTATGGAAAAATAAGTAAATAAGTAACTAGCCTCGCACATAACATAATGGTGACGGATCATTGTGAATCCAAGAGTCTGATGGCTCGGGGGAAGAAGCGGTCACAGAACCTGGCTGTTCTGCTCCGTGTGCTGTAGTACCTTTGACCTGTAAGCTGCTTGATGCAAATCCCCCAGAAGTCATGAAGTAAGACTTGGATTTCCGTGGAGCACCAAAGGTGCTGGAGTGACTCAGTGGGTCAGGCTGCATCTCTGGAGGGAATGGACAGGCAACGTTTCGGGTTGGGACATGTAAACGTTGCCTACCCAGGTCCTTCAGAGAGCAAGCAAGATTATGAGGGACCCCTGCCACCCCAGCAACGGACTGTTCCAGCTGCTACGGTCAGGCAAACGCCTCCGCTGTCACGCTGTGAAAACGGAGAGGATGAGACGGAGTTTCTTCCCACAGGCCATCAGGACTGTTAACTATTATAACTCCAGGGACTAAATTTTGTCTTCTCTGTATTAACTTTAATTTATATGCTGTGACTGTAATTCTTTTTTTGCACAATCCGCAGGCATTGCCACTTTCATTTCACTGCACATCGTGTATGTGTATGTGACAAATAAACTTGACTTGACTTGACCCGCAGAAGGGAACTGAATAAAATGAGATTGTAAAGTTTGGAGAAGGAATGGGGGACGCTTTGGGTCTTCAGTCTGAAGAAGGGTCTCGACCCGAAACGTCACCCATTCCTTCTCTCCAGGGATGCTGCCTGACCCGCTGAATTACTCCAGCATTTTGTGATACATTCGGTTTGTACCAGCATCTGCAGTTATTTTCTTACACAACCTGCCATTCAATGTGATTATAGCTGATCATCCTGAAGAAAGGTCTCGACCCGAAACGTCACCCATTCCTTCTCTCCCGAGATGCTGCTTGACCCGCTGAGTTACTCCAGCATTGTGTGTCTACCTGGGACTCAGTCTCTACTTGTGGATTTTACTGAAAACGCCAGACGATAAAGATGACAGGTGTAATATTGAGATTTTAACCAGCATCCGCAGTTTGTTTCCTGTCCAGAATCAATACCCTGTTCCTGCTTTCTCCCCATCTCCCTTGATTCCGTTAGCCCAAAGGGCTACAATCTACATCTCTCTTGAATACATCCAGTGACTTGGCCTCCAACCTGTCCATATCTTCACAGGTTGCAAAATGCCTTCCTTCCTTCCTTCCTTCCCCCACTCCCTTCACAACTTCTGGCCCGCTAATTCACCAGAAGCGAATTAAATTAAAAAAAAACCAAATCTGCGTTTGATTGCAGAGGTCTCAATGAGGGTCATTGCTGCGATGGATTAGTCATCTGAAGTGGATTAGCAGAGCCTGGCTCATGACTTCACTAATCCTGCAGTTTTTACCATTTACAAGGCTTTGTTGAATGAGACATTGGTGATCTTTTCATAAGTCCCTAATGCTTAAATGAGGCAAAAAAACAACTTTCTTCCACGTGCTCTGAGCATGCTTAAATCCTATCCGATGAACAAGATATGTGCACTAATTGTCCAAGTTGAAATTTAATTTACTGTTAGACTCAGCTATTTCTAAGGGCCCTAGAGACCGACATTTTACACCACAAAGAACATGAAGATTATTACATACTTACGAAGTATCACTAGATATTTCTCCTGCGTATAGCGCTGCCACACTTGCCAAGTCCACTTTAAGTTTGGCAACAGCTGTGGTTTCCATTCTCGGACCCATGCTGCAGATCTCCTTGTGGCCGGCAGTCCCACGAGAACCATTACTCTAGCCCAACTGACCCTCAGGTATCTTGACAATGAACCTGTAAAGTGCATCACTATGGCCAACTATGTCCTTAACCAATATCTATTCAAGGACAGATGGTCAGGACCAGAGGACATAGGTTTAAGGTGAAGGTTTCAGAGGAATCCGAGGGGTAACCTTTTCACTCAAAGGGTGGTGGATGTTTGGAACGAGCTGTAGTTGAGGCAGGGACTGACCCAACGTTTAAGAAACAGTCAGACAGGTACATGGATAGGACAGGTTTGGAGGGATATGGACCAAACATGGACAGGTGGGACTAGTGTAGCTGGGACATGTTGGCTGGTGTGGGCAAGTTGGGCTGACGGGCCTGTTTCCATGCTGTATCACTCTATAACTATGTCTATCAGTAGGGACATAGTGGGCCGAAGGGCCTGCGTCTATGAATTTATGACTCTATGTTTTGTGTTCTTGTTCTATGCCTGTATGAAACTTTGCGAGTCTTCAAGGTACAACAGAAGTCTTTATTACAGTAACTCAATGCTGGCAGCAAGACAACTAAAATGGCTGCAACCCCACAATCTGACTGCACACTCCACACATTGTGTACAGCCAAGATAACCATGTACAAAACATCTCCCTTTGTCCTGTGCAGCGCCACCTGCTGCAGGGGAGGAGCAACGGGCCCTCCCACCCCACACAGTCCATCAAACATCACACTATGTTAGACTTGACCATGGCAAATTGGGTCTTAAGGTGCTGATGGCACAGGCGTCGGAATTTCCATCGGCAATAGACAGGGACTCAGCGGGCAACATGGTGGTGTAATGGTGGTGTTGCTGCCTCACAGTGCCAGAGACCCGGGTTTGATCCCGGCATTCGATACTGTCCGTGTGGAGTCTGCACGTTCTCCCTGCGACCGCGTGAGGTTTCTCTGGATGCTGCCGTTTTCTTCCCAGTCAGTGTCGTTGAATAACAGATCAGAACACACGATGAAAAAATCGTCAGAGACAAGACTGAAGAAGGGCCCCGTACTGAAACATCACCTGTCCATTCCTGCCCCAGATTTACTTTAGACTTTAGACTTTTGAGCGATACAGCGTGGAAACAAACCCTTCAGCCCACCGAGTCCATGCCGACCAGTGTCCATCCCATACACGAGCCCTATCCAACACACTCGGGGCTATTTACAATTTACAGAAGCCAATTAACCTACAAACCTGTGTGTCTTTAGAATGTGTGAGGAAACCGGAGCACCCGGAGAAAACACACGCGGTCACAGGGAGAACGTACAGACTCCACACTGACAGCACCCGTTTTTTCCTTTGTCCCGCCCCCCTGACATCAGTCTGAAGAAGGGTCTCGACACGAAACGTCACCCATTCCTTCTCTCCTGAGATGCTGCCTGACCCGCTGAGTTACTCCAGCATTTTGTGAAATAAATACCTTCGATTTGTACCAGCATCTGCAGTTATTTTCTTACACTGACAGCACCCGTAGTCAGGATCGAACCCGGGCCTCTGGCGCTGTAAGTGCTGTAAGGCAGCAACTCTACTGCTGCGCCACCGAGCCGCCCCCTGGGTGCCTCCAGCACCTTGTGTTTTAGTTTAGTTTAGTTTAGTTTTAATTTAGAGATACAGCGCGGAAACAGGCCCTTCGGCCCACTGATTCCGCGCCGACCAGCGATCCCCACACATTAAACACTGCCCTACACACACAAGGGACAATTTACATGCAAACCAAGCCAATTAACCTACATACCTGTACGTCTTTGGAGTGTGGGAGGAAACCGAAGATCTCGGAGAAAACCCACGCAGGTCACGGGGCGAACGTACAAACTCCGGACAGACAGCACCTGCAGTTGGGATCGAACCCGGGTCTCCGGCGCTGCAAGCGCCGTAAGGCAGCCACTCTACCGCTGCGCCACCGTGCCACCCTCTGAGTTCGTCCAGCACCTTGTGTTTTGCTGTTGGAGAATTCTTTAATGCCTTTGGCATCTGCACCATAAGACGCAATTTCCCATGGTCATGTCTGACATAGAATCATGGAGTCACATATGGTAGACGCTGGCCCTTTGGCCCAGCACGCCCCTACTGACCATCAAATACCTTTCCAGTCTAGACACGTGTACCAGAACTTTGTCCATAGCCTTCTATGCATTTATGATCCAAGTGTGTCAGCGCCCAACAAAATCTTTGCAGTGTACCTCGTTACACGTGACAATAAATGAAACGAAACAAAAACAAAATAAACCAAGCTAAACATTTAAATATTCCTTAATTGTTGTCAAATTCTCAAGAGACTCAGGCAGAGTGTTCCCCATTACAAATAGTCTTTGGGCATTTTTTTTTTCTCGATCCCCCTAAACCTCTGAACCCATATATTAATCCTGTGTTCACTATTATTAGGTGTCTTTTCCTCCGGAGATGTTCCCCACCCTTTATCCTATCTGTGACTCTTATCACTTTATCGACCATTAAGAGATTTCCATCCCCCCCCCCCCCCCCCCCCACAATCCCCTCCCCCCCATCCAATCCCCCCACCTCAACACCCAGCAGAGTAACTCAACGGGTCAGGCAGCATCTCTGAGCATCTCTGGAGGACATGGATATGCGACGTATCAGATCGGGATCGTTCTCCAGATTGATTGTACTAGGGGGGAGAAAGCTGTGAAAGAGGCTGGGGCAGAACCATGCCTGGCAAACGCTAGGTGGAGATAGACACAAAGTGCTGGAATAACTTAGCGGGTCAGGCAGCATCTCTGGTGAAAAAGGATGAGGTGACGTTTCGGGTTGGGACTGAACGTAGGGGGTGGGGGTGAGGGGAGGTGAGGAGCTGGAGGCAAGAAAAGACCAGCAGCAACCATGGCTGGCATCGAATGACCTCAGGCAGGATGGTGGCCCAGTTAGACCCATTGTTGGCTAGGGAAGGCGTGATCTTAAGAAGGATACAACCCTTTGGACCGCAGGAGATTGAGGGGTAGTCTAATAGAGGCGTGTAAGATCGTGACACGAGCGAGAGGGGACAGATTTAATAGGGACTTGAGATGCAACTTTGTTACACAGAATGTGGTGGGTATATGGAACATGTTGCCACAGGAGGTATTTGGGGCAGGTACTATAACAATGTTTAAAAGACATTTGGACAGTTACATGGATAGAAAGGTTTTAAAGTGATTTGGACCAAACGAGGGCATGTGGAACTAGTGCAGGTGGAGTGTTTTGGTTGGCCAAATTGCTGCATGACCTTAATGATTCTAAAGTGGACAGTTGAGTGGATAGGAACGGAAAAGAGGGAAATGGGCCTTATGAGATTAGCGTAAATACGCATCATAATTGGCCAACAGTGAAACTGGGCTAATGGACTCATTTCTGTGTTGTAGAAGTGCTTTAGTAACCTGCACTGATGTACAGCACTTTGGTCAACGTGGGTTGCGTTTAAATGTGGTATACAAATAAAATTGACTTGACTTGACTTGACTAGATAGAAACAAAATGCTGGAGTAACTCAGCGGGGCAGGCAGGAGATTCCTTCTCTCCATAGATGCCGCCTGTCCGCTGAGTTACTCCAGCATTTTGTGTCTACCTTCGATTTAAACCAGCATCTGCAGTTCTTTCCTACGTACTTTCTGTCCAGTGGGTCTCCATGTGGCTTCCTTGCAACTTTGCAGAAAAGCTTTCTACTTTAAGGGGGAAGTCTTTTAGGACCGAGATGAGAACTTTTTTTTCACACAGAGAGTGGTGAATCTGTGGAATTCTCTGCCACCAGAGGGTAGTTGAGGCCAGTTCATTGGCTATATTTAAGAGGGAGTTAGATGTGGCCCTTGTGGCTAAAGGGATCAGGGGGTATGGAGAGAAGGCAGGTACAGGATACTGAGTTGGATGATCAGCTATGATCATATTGAATGGCGGTGCAGGCTCGAAGGGCCGAATGGCCTACCCCTGCACCTATTTTCTATGTTTCTATGTTTCCCCAAATTACTAAAAAGGAAGGGGATTCAGGAACACATTGAGCATTCTCCTGGAGTCTGCCTTCCTGAAAATGACCAAAAGGGGATTTTGAGTTGTTGCAGCGTGCAATTGTCTACAACATTCTGTCCCGCTCTGAATGAAACGTTCACAGATTTGAATTTTATTTTCTCAATGTCAGACATGAATCATTGTTGCCTGGATGGCCTCCGAATTTCATGATGAATAGCTCGTGTAGATGAGTTAAGGAGTAAAGAATTTCTCATTTCCATCTGCAACACTATGTCTATTTCGACGGCCAGCTCCATCGAACAAGTGAAAGCCATTACCATTTGCATTGTCCATTTTCTGGAGGGATTCAATTTGGTCCCATTGACAGCTAATGTATCTTGAGTGCCAACCACTATGCTGGAATTAAATTGCAGCATTTATATCAATGCTGAGGGTTTACATGCAGTAATTATTCCTCGCACTTTAAAGTGCCTTACAAATTCTGCAACAGCTGGTAAACACACCATGTGAATGGCTCTGCTGACGATGAGGCAAACTAGTCGTGTGAGAAGGAACTCGACTCGTTGTCACCTTGCCCACAGCTAACAATGGCCTGATCCCCTTATCAGTGTTACTTTTTTGCACATCTTTCATTCATCTATATACTACAACTCTCGTTTGTTTGTTTGTTTGTATAGCGCGACAATTTTAGGCCCACCTTACTCACCGTGGTCCCTTTGGTGCTAATGGAAGAAGTTTCATTGAAATCGGTGTTATGTTTTGAAAGTTATTCACATTTTAAAGTTTAAATTATCTTCTAAGGAGAGAGGGGGAGGGAGGGGGAGGAGGTGGGATAAAGGGGGTTGAGTGGGATGGAGTGGGGGGAGGGAAGGGACAGAGGGGAAGGAGGGGGAGGGGACAGGGGGAGGGGAGGGTGGGAGGGAGGGAGGGAGGGAGGAGGGGGAGGGAGAAGGGAGGGAAGGGGAGAGGGAGAGGGAGGGGAGGGGAGGGGAGGGGAGGGGAGGGGGAGGGGAGGGGAGGGGAGGGGAGGGGAGGAGGGAGGGGGAGGGGAGAGGGAAGGGGAGAAGGAAGGGAGGGGGAGAGGGAGGGAGAAGAGGAGGGCGAGAGGGGGAGGGGAGGGGGAGGGGAGGAGGGGGAGGGGAGGGGAGGGGGAGGGGGAGGGGAGGGGGAGGGGGAGGGGGAGGGGAGGGGAAGGGGGGAGGGGGAGGGGGAGGGGGAGGGGAGGGGGAGGGGGAGGGGGAGGAGGGGAGGGGAGGGGAGGGGGAGGGGGAGGGGAGGGGGAGGGGGAGGGGAGGGGAGGGGAGGGGAGGGGAGAGGAGGAGTGGGAGGAGAGGTGCTGCAACCATTGCAGGAGAGGTTTGGCCACAACGGGTCCACTTGGTCTAGTTTGTTCTATATCTCCTAGATCACCATCTCTTATCTCTCTTTTCCCTCTTCCCCTGACTCTCAGTCTGAAAGAGGGTGGTGGGCAGCAGTAGAGTTGTTGCCTTTACAGCGCTTGCAGTGCCTGAGAACCTGGTTCGATCCGTACGGATCTGAGTACGGAGTTTGTACGTTCTCCCCGTAACCGCGTGGGTTTTCTCCGAGATCTTCGGTTTCCTCCCACACTCCAAAGGCGTACAGGTTTACAGGTTAATTGGCTTGGGCTTTATACTTGGTTTAAGTGTAATTTGTCCCTAGTGTGTGTAGGTTTGTGATAATGTGCGGGGATCGCTGATAGGTGCGGACTTGGTGGGCCGAAGGGCCTGTTTCCGCTCTGTATCTCTAAACTAAACTAAACTAAAGGGTCTCGACCTGAACCGTCACCTATTCCTTTTCTCCAGAGGTGCAGTCTGACCTGCTGAGTTTCTCCAGCATTTTGTGTCTATCTTCATGAGTCAGACGAAGTTCTGTAAATGCTCAGTGTTTTTCAACGGGCGTCGAGCATTTTGTGGTATGATTTTATGCCATGAAAATCAACAAAGTCTAGACAGCGAGCCTCTGCCAAGTTGGGCTGATCGCTCTTGGTCGTCAGGACTGAACCACGAGGGGTTTTGGTAACAAAGCAGTTAAGTTACTGGACCAGTAATCCAGCAGCCCTGTCCAATGATCCAACAGCAAGTACAAATCCCACCCCTGCCAATTGCAGGACTTGAGTTCAGTTAATTAAATAAATATGGAATCTTTAAAAAAAGCATGTTTCAGACTGGGTTGCTGTTAAAAAAAAAATCCATCTGGTTTACCAGTGCTCTTTGGGAAAGGAAAAGTCTGCCACACTTCCTTGATCGGGTCCGCATGTGATTCTCAGCCCATGGAAGTGCAGTTGATTCCTTAACTACTTTCTTAAGTGGTTCAGCAATTCAAGGGGCAATTGGGCGAAACAATACTAGTCAGGCATGTCCTATAAACGAACTTTAAAAAGAAACTGCATTAACCTGCCTTCAGCAGGAACGATGAAACGGCATTGAGGACTTGGTTCTATCTACACCTGACAGAGATTAACCAATAGGCGCAAAAAGCTGGAGTAGCTCTGAGGGTCAGACAGCATCTCTGGAGAAAAGGCACGGGTGACTTTTTGGGTGGAGTCCCCTCCTTCAGACTGAGATTCGGGGAAAGGGAAAGGGGAGATATAGATGATGATATAGTTTGGAGTTCAGAAGGATGAGAGGGGATCTTATAGAAACATATAAAATTATAAAAGGACTGGACAAGCTAGATGTAGGAAAAATGTTCGCAGTGTTGGGCCAGTCCAGAACCAGGGGCCACAGTCTTAGAATAAAGGGGAGGCCATTTAAAACTGAGGTGAGAAGGAACTTTTTCACCCAGAGAGTTGTGAATTTGTGGAATTCTCTGCCACAGAGGGCAGTGGAGGCCAAATCACTGGATGGATTTAAGAGAGAGGTAGAATGAGCTCTAGGGGCTAGTGGAATCAAGGGATACGGGGAGAAGGCAGGCACTGGTTATTGATTATGGACGATCAGCCATGATCACAATGAATGGCGGTGCTGGCTCGAAGGGCCGAATGGTTTCCTCCTGCACCTATTTTCTATGTAATCTGTGATATAGAGAGATATAGAACAAATGAATGAAAGATATTTGTTCGAGTTAAGAGTTGAATCTCTGTTTAAACCAGCATCTGCAGTTCCTTCCTTGAGATTAGCAAATCAACTCTCGCGCACAAGTTTCTAATTAGATTTCAATTACCTTTATCTTTCCACTCACAGTTTTCTTGGAGTCGATGCCATGCAGCAAGAGGATGCAACAAGGGTTATGTGATTTTGCTCTGTAACTCATTGAGGTGCACTGATCCTGAAGTGTTTATGGGTTGTTCTAGCAAGTAAATGTAATGAGTGTGCACTCCCCTGTTTCGTTTAGTTTAGTTTAGTTTAGAGATACAGTGCGGAAACAGGCCCTTCGGCCCACCGGGCCCACAACAAGCAGCAATCCCCATACACTAGCACCATCCACATATGCTTACGCCAAGCCAAATAACCTACAAACGGGTACGTCTTTGGAGTGTGGCAGGAAACTGAAGATTTCTGAGAAAACCCACGCAGGTCACGGGGAGAACGTACAAACTCCGTCCAGACAGCGCCCGTGGTCAGGATTGAATCCGGGCCCCTGGGGCTGTAACTCTACCGCTGCGCCACCGTGCCGCCCACACTTGTTTCTCTATTGTCACACGTCCGACATCACAACCTCACCGTCACACTTGCACAATTGGCTTAGAGTCAGTGGGGTGAGTTAATCCAAAAAACTTGTCTTCGCAGTTGTAAACAAATAACTCGTTCTTGATCCCAGTCTGTACTCAAAGCATGAAGAGACGCTTGACTGAGGCTTAGTTATAGTTTTTAGTTTTTAGTTTTTAGTTTTTAGTTATTAGTTTTTAGTTTTTAGTTTTTAGTTTTTAGTTTTTAGTTTTTAGTTTTTAGTTTTTAGTTTTTAGTTTTTAGTTTTTAGTTTTTAGTGATACGGCGATGCAGCCCCTTTGCCCCACCAAGACAATAGACAATAGGTGCAGGAGGAGGCCATTCGGGCCCTTCGATCCAGCACCGCCATTCAATGTGATTATGGCTGATCATTCTCAATCAGTACCCCGTTCCTGCCTTCTCCCCATACCCCCTGACTCCGCTATCCTTAAGAGCTCTATCTAGCTCTTTCTTGAATGCATTCAGAGACTTGGCCTCCACTGAGGCAGAGAATTCCACAGATTTACAACTCTCTGACTGAAAAAGTTTTTCCTCATCTCCGTTCTAAATCGCCTACCCCTTATTCTTAAACTGTGGCCCTTTGTTCTGGACTCCCCCAACATTGGGAACATGTTTCCTGCCTCTAACGTGTCCAACCCCTTAATAATCTTATACGTTTCGATAAGATCCCCTCTCATCCTTCTAAATTCCAGTGTATACAAGCCTAGTCGCCTCAGTCTTTCAACATATGACAGTCCCGCCATTCCGGGAATTAACCTAGTAAACCTACGCTGCACGCCCTCAATAGCAGCGCCCAGCGATCCCCACACACTAGCATTATCCTACACACTAGGGACCATTTACAATTTTAACCAAAACCAATTAACCTCCAAACCTGTATGAGGAGACTGGAGCACCCGTAGAAAACCCACGTGGTCACAGGGAGAAGGTACAAACTCCATGCAGACAGCACCCGTAGTCAGGATCGAACCCGGGTCTCTGGCGCTGTAAGTCAGCAACTCTACCGCTGCGCCACCGTGCAGCCCCGAGGCAGCTGAGTAACCGCTGTGAAACTGTACCCCTTGTGTTAGTCTTCAAGATTAAAGGGAATCACATTAAAGGGAATTATAGGAAACAAAACGTGGAGGGAAAAAAACATGAATGTGCCACTTGAAATGGGTCCCCGATTCCCAAACTAACGACAACATTTCCAACAGTTAATGTTTCACACATGTGAAATTCCTTTCTAAAATGCTCTCTTTCAAAATGAACCTTTAATAGAAGTTTCTAAAAGCAACGAAAAAAAAACTATATTAAAAAATTGCAACTGGACACCATTTTGGGTCTGTAATACTGGGAGAGGAAAACAAAGATAACGCTAATTTAACGGTCCTAAGTGCATTACATGCTATTTAGTTCCAAAGATCGTGATGGATAATGAGTCATTCAGTGCAAGTCAAATCCTCTTCATGGGTACATTGACTCAGAGTCCATATCATCCAGTAACCAGATGTGACTGCTATCAAAAGACACATCAATCTGTCCAAACTCACACAGTAAGTGCCTTATGGAAACTGGGACAACTGTCTGTTGCCCTATGCCTGAAAGGTAAGCCTTTGGACTTTTCTATTTGCTATGCACGTTGGCTGGTATATTTAGAGTCATAGTCATAGAGTTGTAGAGTGATACAGTGTGGAAACAGGCCCTTCGACCCAACTTGCCCAACATGTCCAAGCTACACTAGTCCCACCTGCCCGTGTTTGGTCCATATCCCTCCAAACCTGTCCTATCCATGTACCTGTCTAACTGTTTGTTAAACGTTGGGATAGTCCCTGCCTCAACCACCTCCTCTAGCAGCTTGTTCCACACACCCACCACCCATCGTGTGAAAAAGCTACCCCTCTGGGCAAGAGACCCTGTGCACCTACCCGATCTATTCCTCTCATGATTTCATATCCTCTGATGATGATATTTATTGGGAATTTTACATGAGAAGGCAGAACTCTCTGATTATAAAATCTTCCTCGATCCAGTGAGATACTGTGTTTATTGTGCATGTATTTATACAAAAAGAGATAATGTTTATTTGTAAGACAAATGTTGATTCGCTAAGTGGTTGCTATAAATCAAATGTCTACGTTGTTGGGAACCAGGCAAACCATGAAAATCTTCTGCGCCAACCAATGCAGAGCCTTACTGTCTATTGTTTCAGAGAAAACAATATCTTTCATGCTTAAAGATACACTTAATTTGAGTTCAGTTTATTGTCACAGTAGAATTAGGCCATACCCCATAACCTCTGACAGCCGTACTAATCAAAAATCTATCAATCTCTGCTTTAAAAATATCCACTGATGGCCTCCACAGCCTTCTGTGGCAAAGAATTCCACAGATTCACTGCCATCTGACAAAATAAATTCCTCCTCATCCCCTTCCTAAAAGAACGTTCTTTATTTCTGAGGCTATGACCTCTACTCCTTGACTCTCTCACAAGTGGAAACATCCTCTCCACGTCCGTTTTCACACTTGTATACCTTTTTTGCCCGATGGGAGAGGGGGAGAAGAGGGAGTCACTGGGGTGGGACTGGTCCTCGATTATGCTGCTGGCCTTGCCGAGGCAGCGTGAGGTGCAAATGGAGTCAATGGAAGGGAGGTTGGTTTGTGTGACGGTCTGGGCTGCGTCCACAATTCTCTGCAATTTCTTGTGGTCCTGCGGAGATAACGTTGGAGAAGGAGTTCCACTATTCAGAGGGAAAGCAACTTACCGCTAACATTTCTCAGACCTATGCCAGTAACGTGAGGGGGGCAAAGTTTAAAGGAGATGTGAGGGGCAATTGTTTTATAAACAGAGTGTGCTGGGCGTGTGGAACGTGCTGCCAGGGCTGGTGGTAGAGGCAGACCCGATAGTGTCATTTAAGAGGCTTTTAGACAGGCACATGGAGATGCAGGGAATGGGTTTGGATCATGTGCAGGCACAGGGGATAGGTTTATCTTGACATCATGTTTGGCAAAGTGATAGTGGACCAAAGGGCCTGACCTTCTGCTCCATTGTTACGTAAAAACATAGAAAATAGGTGCAGGAGGAGGCCATTCGGCCCTTCGAGCCAGCACCGCCATTCATCGTGATCATGGCTGATCATCCACAATCAGTAACCCGTGCCTGCCTTCTCCCCATATCCCTTGATTCCACTAGCCCCCGGTGTTCTATGTACAAATATGATAGAACACAGTAGGTAGACACAACACGCTGGAGTAACTCAGCGGGTCAGGCAGCATCTCGGGTGGGAAGGAATGGGTGACGTTTTGGGTCCTTCAGACAGAACATAACTTAGGCTTAGGATTGAACACAGATCCTGCTCCAACCTTTGACTCCAGTGGATACCACGGTTTAATTGGGAAGGGGATCGTAGCTGTTCGGTATGCCCTAGACGACAAGCAGGGGAAAGGGAGACGGATGGTAGCAGGTGGCCACTTGAAATATGTGTGCTTCAGTAACACGAGGGGTGGATATTAACTAGGATAACCACTCAGCTCTTTAGACTATAAACCTTAGAGATACAGCGCGAGAACCGTCCCTTCAGCCCACCGTGTCCGCGCCGACCAGCGGTCACCCCGTACTCACTAGGGACAATTTACGATTTTTACCGAAGACAATTAACCTACAAACCTGTACGTCGTTGGAGTGTGGGAGGAGACCGGAGCACCCACGCGGTCACAGAACGTACAAAGTCCGTACAGACAGCACCCACGGTCAGGATCGAACCGGGGTGTCTGGTACTGTTAGGCAGTAACTCGAGCCAGGGCCGTTTTTACAGCATTATGGGCCCCGGGCAAAGCAGTGTACTGGGGCCCCTACCGTTACTCTCCCCCACCCCCCTTTCCCTACCAGCCCCCCCCCCTGTCGTGCCGGCGAAAAGCACTTACCGAAAAGCACTTAGCGATGGACTTAGGGTGCTACATTGTTGCGAAAAGCACTTACAGATCGCTGTGAGAAGCACTTAGGGACCGAAAATGTTGCGAAAAAAGCACTTATTGAACCTACATTTTTAAAGTAGTATTTATTTATTGCAAGTCACTTAACATACACAGATCAGCATGGGGCCCCTATGCTCGTGGGGCCCCGGGCAAGTGCCCATCAGGCCCATGCATTAAGATGGCCCTGACTCGAGCGCTCTGCCACTGTGCCACCCTCCTCGTTAAACTAAACAGATGTCATATTTTGCAATCTCCCAAGAGGCAGATACTCTCTCCCAATAAGCAGCATGCCAAGTGTGCCAAGAGTGTTTATTGTCAATATGTCCTTAGATGGAACAATAACATTTAACTTGCACCCAATACTACACCAGAATGCATGCCTTCAGAGTGGGGTTCCAACCTACAATCTTCTGGCATGCAGAGAATGCTCCCCATTGAGATACATCTGATTTGGGGTACCAATCTCACATGGAAACATTGTCATTGCCACTAGCCATTCAGGGGAATTTGGTGGCATTGAATGGTGAGATTATAAAGTTATAATATAAGAAAATAACTGCAGATGCTGGTACAAATCGAAGGTATTTATTCACAAAATGCTGGAGTAACTCAGCAGGTCAGGCAGCATCTCAGGAGAGAAGGAATGGGTGACGTTTCGGGTCGAGACCCTTCTTTATAAGGTCATAAGTGATAGGAGCAGAATTAGGCCTTTCAGCCCATCAAGTCTTCTCCGCCATTCAATCATGGCTGATCGACCTCTCCCTCCTAACCCCATGTTCTTGCCTTCTCCCCATAACCCCTGGCACCCGTTTGACTGTGTGTCAATGACTGAGGGTGAGATTGTGAATGAAAGTGAATGAAGGTGGCAGTGAAAGTGAAGAGTCGGATAGCATTGATCATCCACAGACGTAACTTAGGGTGAGGTTTATTATTGTCACGTGTACCGAGGTACAGTGAAAAGCTTTGTTTTGCTTGCTTTCCAATCAAATCAGATAATACCATACTTAAATACAATCAAGTCAAACTCTATTGCAGTAGGTAGAGCAAAGCTGAAGATACAGAGTGTAGAATATAGTTTAGTTATAGACAATAGACAATAGGTGCAGGAGTAGGCCATTCAGCCCTTCGAGCCAGCACCGCCATTCAATGTGATCACTCTCAATCAGTACCCCGTTCCTGCCTTCTCCCCATACCCCCTCACTCCGCTATCCTTAGGAGCTCTATCCAGCTCTCTCTTGAAAGCATCCAACGAACTGGCCTCCACTGCCTTCTGAGGCAGGGAATTCCACACCTTCACCACTCTCTGACTGAAAGAGATACAGCGTGGAAACAGGCCCTTTCGGCCCACCGGGTCCGCGCCGACCAGTGATCCCCGCACATTAACACTATCCTACACCCACTAGGGATAATTTCTACATTCACCAAGCCTATTAACCTACAAACCTGTACGTCTTTGGAGTGTGGGAGGAAACCAAAGATCTCTGAGAAAACCCACCCAGTTCACGGGGAGAACGTACAAACTCCGTACAGACAGCGCCCGTAGTTGGGATCGAACCCAGATCTCCGGCGCTGCATTCTCTGTAAGGCAGCAACTCTACCGCTGCGCCACCGTATTCAGAATTGTAGTGTACTTGTTCCATAGACAAAGTTCAATGTCCGCATTGGGATAGAGTTAAATCGGGCAGTATCCTAGCTTACAGAAGGACTGTTCAGAAGCCTGTCAATAGAAGTGTAGAAACTGTTCCTGAGTCTGGTAGTGCATGCTTTCAAGTTTCAGTATCTTGTGCCTGACGGGAGTGGGGAGAAGAAGGAATGACTAGGGTGGGACAAAGCAAGGGATGAATAATGTTGATGAATGGATATTCCAGTCTGAAGAAGGGTTCTGACCCAAAAGGCCGCCTACTCCTTTTCTCCAGAGATGCTGGCTGACCCGTTGAGTTACTCCAACATTTTGTGTCTACCTTCAGATGGATATTCCAAATGGATACTGAAATCGAACAGACTGAAAGATTACTTTATCCATTTTATCCTTTTCATATTATTTGTCAAAACTATAAATGATCTGAAATATAAAATTTCATTTTACCGCCTGTTCCCATTGCGAAAAAAATCATTGATTTTATCAAAACTCTTCATAATTTTGAGCGCTTAAACTTCCCTTGAACCTTCTTTGTTCTAACCAACACGAAACCCTAGTTCTCCAATCTCGCACAGAAGTGCTCTATATTCTGGGCACTCTTTAATCTCCTCTGCACCTTCTCTCCGTCTTTGATAAATGCGTTGCGCTCATAAATCACAAGCTTTAATAATTTAATCACTTTCCCTTATCTCTCACGATGGGAAGTCCCAGAGTCGAAGCAGCTTCCAAATCAGGCGTCATGAAAGACGTGACCAGGGAACTCCGCGCTTACACACAGATCCTCCATTGTTTTATGAGTTCGGTCACACCTGTGGGGAACGGATCAGTTACCCGCTGGCAGCTTCCTTTCCACGGGTGTCAAAAACTTCAAAAGACTCTCACTTGCAACAACGAGATTACCTCGAACCAAAAACAAAGCTGTTAATGATAGTGTCTCACCAATATGCCCCATTCTTTATTGCCATTTCTGTAACAGCTACACCCATTGTCTATGCTTTAAATACATGGCGTCATTTGGCGTTGGGGAAACAATTTTCTCTGGCGCCATGTTTAGTTCATTCCAAAAATCGAAGTTGCCAGATGCTGCAGTCTCGCGTAGAGCAAAGAACACACAGAATACTGTGAATGGAGCAGTGGCGAGGCTGGTAGACTTGCTGCCTCACAGCGCCGGCGATCCAGGTTCGATCCTGACCTTGGGTGCTGACTGCGTGGAATTTGCATGTTCTCCCTGAGGCACATCGATTTCCCCAGGGTGCATTGGTTTTCTCCCGCCTCCCAAAGTGGTGCAGGTTTCTGGGTTAATTGGCCTCTGAAAATTGCCCCAGATGCTTAACTAGCAGGTGAGACAGTAAAAAATATTCAGTCAGCTAAAAATAATTCTTCCCACCCTGCTCCCTGCTAAGACTCTATCCCCTGCTCCCAATTCCTCCGTCTAAGCCGTATCTGCGCCCAAGATGAGGTGTTTCATTCCAGGACATCCGAGATGTTCTCATTCTTTAGGGAACGGGGGTTCCCCTCTTCCATCTTAGATGAGGCCCTCACTCGTGTCTCCTCGGTATCCCACAGCTCCGACCTTGCTCCCCCTCCCCCTAGTCGCAAAAGAGGCAGAGTCCCCTAGTCCATACCTTTCATCCCATCAGCCATCACATACAACACATCATGCTCCAACATTTCCACCACCTCCATCGGGATCCCACCACTAGCCACATCTTCCCATCTCCACCCCTTTCCGCCTTCCGCAGAGACCGTTCCCTCTGCAACTCCCTGGTTATTCAAATTCAAATTCAAATTGCTTTTATTGACATTCAAAAATAGATTTGAATGAAATTGTCGTCACCATGCAGTCATAAACAATAAAGAACACAAGATGCACAATTACATAAGTTTAACACAGACAACCATCACAGTGATTGCTCCAGGCACACCCTCACTGTGATGGAAGGCAAAGAAAAGTCTTATCTCCTCCTCATTCTTCTCCCGCGGTCAGGCAGTCAAACTGCTGCCTCGAGGCGATCGAGGCTCCCGCCTTTTGAAGCCCCCGCCGGGCGATGGAAGGTCCCAGGGCCAAGCCGAGCAGGCCGATGAAGGTCCTACGAACCGGTCGATCGAGCCTTACGATTCGGGGCGGTCGAAGCTGCTACGGCTGGAGCTCACGAAAGCCGGTCGCCAGCCAGGGGCCAGCGAGCTCCCGATGTTGCGGTCCACAGAGCCCGCGGCCGAAGCCTCCGAAGGTGGAGATGGTGAGTCCAGGCCCTGCGACCGGAGCCTTCAAGGTCGATCCCAGCTGGAGGCCGCCAACTCCACAGTGTTAGGCCGTAGCGCGAACGGTGATACGACACGGAAAAAGGTTGCATCTCCGTTGAGGAAGAGATTTAAAAAAAAGGTTTCCCCCACCCCCCCCCCCCCACATATACACGGCTAAAAATAGATTATTACATACATCTAAACGCTAACAATAGACAAAGAAAGAAAAAAAACACAGAGATTGCCGGTGAGCCACAGCCGCAAGGCGCAGCCACTTCCCATCCCTTCCCACCCAAACCACCCCCTCCCCAGGTACCTTCCCCTGCACCTGCAGGAGATGCAACTCCTGTCCCTGTACCTCCACCCTCGACTTTGTCCAGGGACCCCGACAGTCCTTTCAGGTGAGGCAGAGGTTCACTTGCACCTCCTCCAACCTCATCTACTGTATCCGTTGAACAAGGTGTGGACTCTTATACATCGGCGAGACCAAACCTAAACTGGGCGATCATTTAGCTGAACACCTTCGCTCAGTCCACCTGAGTCTACCTGATCTCCCAGTTGTTAAACACTTTAATTCTTCTTCCCATTCCCACACTGACCTTTCTGTCCAAGGCCTCCTCCATTGTCAGAGTGAGGCCAAATGCAAATTGGAGGAACAGCATCTCATATTTCGCTTGGGCAGCTTACAGCCCAGTGGTATGGGTATTGATTTCTCTCACTTCAGGTAGCCCCGGCATTCCCTCTCTCTATCCCTCCTCCACCCAAGTCGCACCAGCTTCTCGTTTTCACCCAGCAAACAGCTAACAATGGCCTGTTTCCTTTATCATCGTTACTTTTTTGCGTATCTTTCATTCATTGTTCTTTATCTCGTTACAACATCATCGTCTATATCTCTTATTCCCCTTTCCCTTGACTCGTCTGAAGAAGGGTCTCGCCTCGAAACCAATGGAATGTTGGCCTTCATAACAAGAGGAGTTGAGTATAGGAGCAAATAGGTCCTTCTGCAGTTGTACAAGGCCCTAGTGAGACCGCACCTGGAGTAATGTGTGCAGTTTTGGTCTCCAAATTTGAGGAAGGATATTCTTGCTATTGAGGGCGTGCAGCGTAGGTTTACTAGGTTAATTCCCAGAATGGCGGGACTGTCATATGTTGAAAGACTGGAGCGACTAGGCTTGTATACACTGGAATTTAGAAGAATGAGAGGAGATCTTATCGAAACATATAAGATTATTAAGGGGTTGGACACGTTAGAGGCAGGAAACATGTTCCCAATGTTGGGGAAGTCCAGAACAAGGGGCCACAGTTTAAGAATAAGGGGTAGTCCATTTAGAACTGAGATGAGGAAAAACTTTTTCAGTCAGAGTTGTGAATCTGTGGAATTCTCTACCTCAGAAGGCAGTGGAGGCCAATTCTCTGAATGCATTCAAGAGAGAGCTAGATAGAGCTCTTAAGGATAGCGGAGTCAGGGGGTATGGGGAGAAGGCAGGAACGGGGTACTGATTGAGAATGATCAGCCATGATCACATTGAATGGTGGTGCTGGCTCGAAGGGCCGAATGGCCTCCTCCTGCACCTATTGTCTATTGTCTATTGTCTATTGAAACGTCACCCATTCCTTCTCTCCAGAGATGCTGCCTGTCCCCACCACTGAGTTACTCCAGCTTTTTGTGTCCATCTTCAGCTAAAAATATTATTATGCTTAGAACACAAAGTGCTGGAGTAACTCACCAGGTCTGGAGAACGTGGAGAGGCAACATATCGTGTCAGGCCCCATGTCCTCCAGGTCTGAAGAAGGGTCTCGACCGGAAACGTCACCCATTCCTTGTCTACAGAGATGCTGCCTGACCCGCTAAGTTAATTCAGCATTTTGTGTCTATCCTCAAAATTGCCCGCTGAGTAACTCCAGCACTTTATTTAGTTTTTCTTTGAGATACAGCATGAAAACAGGCCCTTCGGCCCACCGAGTCCATACCGATCATCGATCACCCATCCGCACTGGTTCTATGTTTTCCGACTTTTGCATCCATTCCCTGCACACAATTTACAGAGGCCAATTAACATACAAAACCGCACGTCTTTGGTATATTGAAAATATTGTAAGTCGGAATGCATTGAATGCGCGCGATCACGTGGCCGGAAGCGAGCGGCGGGTCGCCACGGGTCACTGCCGTTTGCACCATCACAAAGTCGAAATATCGCAAGTCGAAGCATTGTAAGGCACGTATACCAAACATGTTGAGTTGGACAACACTAGGGAGAGAAAGGGTTCATGGCTGGGAATGCAAAAAGAGTGTTCTTAGCCTTCACTTTTAATACAAACCGGGTTCACTTTGAAGTCAATGAGGAAGTCAATATAGTGAAATGGTTGACCCAAGACTCCATTTTCTTTGGTCAAGCCTACAACGGAGTCATTAAGAAGGAAAGGAATTAAACATGGCCTCTTCGTCCAACCTCCCCATTCTGTTTATTTTGGCCCCTGTGCTTTACACTGGATGCGACACAGAAATAGTTGTTTGAGAAGTCATCTCCCATGCAGGGAAGATCGTAACAAGACCAACATTATTTGTTGGGACCAAGAACAGCTGAACCATTACCAAGAATTGCATCAACATTTACGAGAAGTCTCACAGGCAAACTCAATCGTGTTCAAAACCTGACAGACGTGATCATGCTGAAATGAGATTGGCGGTGTAGAAAGCCTTTCCTCGGTGGAGTCTGGATAAATATGTTCACAATCCAAGCATAACCCTGGTCCTTGGAGTGACTTTCAAAGCAGCAGTTCCCATTTAAGCCCTACATGGAGATACTCAGTGCGCAGCAGTTCCAGAGTGAGCATGCACTTTCTTTAAGAAATAAAATATAGAATGCTCTGATGAAGGATCAGGCATGGCTTCAGTGCACTTCGTTCCAGTAACTGCTAAATTCAGACATATGTTTTCTTGAGTGCGCTGCATAGATTTCTCAAACTGTCCATGCAAACTCACGCTGTCTCGGCAAGGCCAGCAGCACAGTCAAGGACCAGTCGCACCCTGGCCACTCCCTCCCCTCTCCAATCGGCCAAAAGGTATAGAAGTGTGAAAACGCACACCTCCAGATTCAAGGGACAGTTTCTAACCAGCTGTTATCAGGAAACTTAACCATCCAACCAACAACCAGAGAGCAGTCCTGAGCTACCATCTACTTCATTGGAGACCCTCGGACTTTCGTTGATTGGAAGAATCTAAAGATCCACCACTGGCTTTATCTTGCACTTGCAGTGGGTCTGGACGCGACAGGAATCAGGCCAGACGCCAGGTAAGAAGTAACAATAACTTTAGTGCAGTAATGAACATACATTCACTCAGTCATCCCCACGAGTCAAAACAATAACCCCTTCCAGCAAACCCCGTAGCACCAGACCAGTCTGTCCCCAGGGGAATGACCCAGGGAGTGACCCAATCCCCCCTGTCCACTCAGTGCTGACGGGAATGACCAAGGGAGTGGCCTAGCCCCCAGGCACTGCCACAGGACCCCCCCAGGACCTCCCCCCCCCAAGAACCGGAGGCACGAAACGGACAGCGCACCACGGCGGTCGCAGGAACCGGAACCACCCCGCCAGGGGAAGACACCCGCGGGAACTCCGGGGGTAAGGGCCGGGATGCAGGACGACCCCGAAGGCGAGGCCGCGCCAGTAGGACCGGCTGGCTAACATCCACGTGCGCCGGCTTCAGCCGCGAAATGGAGACAGTCTCAGGACGACCCCCCATGTCACCCCCCATGTCCAAAACGAAGGTGGCAGAGCCACGCTCGAGCACCTGGAATGTTCCTTCATACGGCCGCTGAAGGGGCATCCGGTGTGCATCCCGGCGCAGGAAAACAAACGGACAGTCCTGCAGGGCGGAAGGGACATGCGCCCGCACCGAACCGTGGCGAGACGTTGGCACCGGTGCCAGCTTGCCCACTGTCTCCCGAAGGCGTTGCAGGGCGGCAGATGGTTGTTCCGCCTGACCCTGGGCTGATGGAATGAACTCACCGGGCACTGTCAGCGGGGCCCCGTACACCAATTCAGCCGAGGAGGTGGCCAAGTCCTCTTTGGGCGCAGTGCGGACGCCCAGTGACACCCACGGCAACGTGCCGACTCAGTCCGGGCCAACGAGCTGGGCCTTCAGGGCGGCCTTGAGCTGGCGGTGGAAACGCTCCACCAGGCCGTTCGCCTGCGGGTGGTACGCTGTGGTGCGGTGCAGGTTAACCCCCAGTAGTTGGGCCATGGACGACCATAGTTCGGAGGTGAATTGCGGCCCTCGGTCGGACGTGATGTCGAGCGGCACCCCAAACCTGGCAATCCAGTGAGCCACCAAAACATGGGCACAAGTAGCGGCAGAAGTGTCCGGCAGTGGAACTGCTTCAAGCCACCGCGTGAAATGGTCGACCACAGTCAGGAGGTAGGTGAAGCCCTGAGAAGGCGGCAGCGGCCCCACGATGTCCACGTGGATGTGGTCAAAATGGTGGCGAGGGACGATGAACTCCTGGAGCGGCGCACGCACATGCCACTGTACTTTTGCAGTTTGGCACGGGATACAGGTGCGCGCCCAATGTCCAACCTGTTTACGCAACCCGTGCCACACGAAACGGAAAGCCACAAGAGTCGTGGAGGAGCTGATGTCGGAGATCGGACGGCAGCTGCATCAGGTAAGCATGTTTAAATAACAAGTTGGGCTGGTGGTCGCCCAGCAGCGCCAACATGTCGGCCAGTAGCACCGACGGGCGGCGGTCACCCAGGCCCGGCATCCGGAGGATCCGGGCCGCCCGCTCGGTCTCACTGAGGCTGAACTGCTGGAGGAGAAAGGCCTTGAGGGCCACGTACCTATCGGCCGCCGGGGGGGCACGGAGGAAAGGTCGGACTAGTCGCGCGGTGGCCTGGTCGAGGGCGCCGATTACATTAAAGTACTTTGTGGCGTCGGCAGTTACGCCCCGCAGGGCGAACTGCGCCTCGGCCTGGTCAAACCAGAAGTCAGGGTCGTCGGTCCACAGGGGAGGCAGCTTCAACGCCACGACATGGAGAGCAGTGCGGTCGGCAGGGTCCACGGGGTGGGGTCCGGCAGGGTCCACGGGGTGGGGTCCGGCAGGGTCCAGAGGCTGCTGACCGGCAGGGCCGGGTATGGCAGGTTGAGGAACGGTCGGGTCCATCGCGACTTGCGAGGAAATGTCGGGGTCACCAGTGTAGTGGGTCTGGACGCGACAGGAATCAGGCCAGATGCCAGGTAAGGATTGACAGTAACTTTAATGCAGTAATGAACATACACTCACTCAGTCATCCCCACGAGTCAAAACAATAACCCCTTCCAGCAAACCCCATAGCCCCAGACCACTCTGTCCCCAGGGGAATGACCCAGGGAGTGACCTAATCCCCCCTGTCCACTCAGTGCCGAGGGAAATGAGCAAGGGAGTGGCCTAGCCCCCGGGCACCGCCACACACTGATCATTATTCACGTTATTCCCATTAGTGTCTATCTTCTGTATAAACCAGCACCTTTACCATCTCAGACAGCTGAGGAAATTCAGAGTCTCTCTGAGGATCCTTCAGTGCTTCTAGTCTGGGGCTGTAGAAAGCATCTTGTCCGGAAACATCACAATCTGGTTTGGGAACAGCTCTGCCCAGGACAGGAAGGCCCTGCGGAGAGTAGTGCGTTCGGCTGAACGCACTATGGGAACTACACTCGCCCTCCTGCAGGACCTATACATCAGGAGGTGCAGATCCAGAGCCAGCAACATTATGGGGGACCCCTACCACCCCAGCAACGGACTGTTCCAGCTGCTACGGTCAGGCAAACGCCTCCGCTGTCACGCTGTGAAAACAGAGAGGATGAGACGGAGTTTCTTCCCACAGGCCATCAGGACTGTTAACTATTATAACTCCAGGGACTAATTTAATGTATTGTATTAATTTATTTTTTGTGTTAAAAATTTTTATCTATTGTGTTTTGTAGTTTAGCACAATCCGCAGGCGTTGCCACTTTCATTTCACTGCACATCTTGTATATGTATGTGACAAATAAACTCGACTTGACTTGACATCTGCAGTTCCTTCTTACACATCATGTATCTGTACACTGCGGACGGCTCGATTGTAATCATGTATTGTCTTTCCGCTGACTGGTCAGCACGCAACAAAAGCTTTTCACTGTACCTCGGTACACGTGACGATAAACTCAACTCAAACTCAAACTGACCTCTCACCTTGCCCACCTTCTATATAAAGACAGAAAGCCCATGCCTGCTCTGACATTCGGTAATATTAAGACTTTTCTTTTATGCACTAACCTTAAGTTCCTCAATTGCCTTAATACCCACAGATCAATTACCCTGTCTTTAATATACTCAGTGGCTGTCCGCCAGCCTCTCGACTGGGAGAATCTAATGGAACTGCCGCATGTAGGGCTTAAATGTAGGGCTTAAATGTAGGGCGGCACGGTGGCGCAGCAGTAGAGTTGCAGCCTTACAGCGAATGCAGCGCCGGAGACTCAGGTTCGATCCTGACTACGGGCGCTGACTACGGAGTTTGTATGTTCTCCCCGTGACCTGCATGGGTTTTCCATACACCATCAGCTCGTTCCATACACCCATCACCATCTGCATGATAAAGTTACCCTTCAGGTTCCTAAATCTTTCCCTCCTCACCTGAGATGTGCCGATATCCTCCACCATTGTAAGCTATTGGTGATGCCCATATAGGTCCAGGTCAGGTACCTGGAGTCACTAACTGCGGGAAACTTGGCAGAGTTATTTGCACCAGGAAAAATGGAATTTTTGCTCAGGGGTTACTGAGCAGATAAAGAGACGTGGGAGGGTAAGATATGGAAACAAGAGGTCTAAGGGAATGGAGGCCAAGGAAAATTTAGAATAGATCGTTGTTAGCTTGAGGATCAATGGCCTATCCTACATTTTCCTTGACCGTCTCCTTTGATCTCTCATTTTCACATCTTACACTTCCATTTCTCTCCCCTGACTCCCAGTCTGAAGAAGGGTCTCGACCCGAAACGTCACCCATTCCTTCTATCCAGAGTTGCTGCTGAGTTTGCTGATGATGCTCCAGATGTCAACTTATTTACATCGGCGAAACCAAGCGCAGGCTCGGCGATCGCTTCGCTCAGCACCTGCGCTCGGTCCGCGTTGGCTAAACTGAACTCCCAGTGGCCGAGCACTTCAACTCCCCCTCCCATTCCCAGTCTGACCTTTCTGTCATGGGCCTCCTCCAGTGCCATAGTGAGGCCCACCACAAATTGGAGGAACAGCACCTCATATTTCGCCTGGGCAGCTTGCAGCCCAGAGGTATGAACATCGACTTCTCCAACGTTAGATAGTTCCTCTGTCCCTCTCTTCCCCTCCCCCTTCCCAGATCTCCCCACTGTCTTCCTGTCTCCACCTATATCCTTCCTTTGTCCCGGCCCCCTGACATCAGTCTGAAGAAGGGTCTCGACCCGAAACGTCACCCATTCCTTCTCTCCTGAGATGCTGCCTGACCTGCTGAGTTACTCCAGCATTTTGTGAATAAATACCTTCGATTTGTACCAGCATCTGCAGTTATTGTCTTATACTGCTGAGTTTCCCCCTCATTTTGTGTCTATCTTCAATGTAAACTAGCATAGAGAATAGACAATAGACAATAGGTGCAGGAGGAGGCCATTCGGCCCTTCGAGCCAGCACTGCCATTCAATGTGATCATGGCTGATCATTCTCAATCAGTACCCCGTTCCTGCCTTTTCCCCATACCCCCTGACTCCGCTATCCTTAGGAGCTTTATCTAGCTCTCTTTTGAATGCAGTTCCTGCCTACGCTGAGCAGATAAGAATTATGGTTCACTATGAAAGTTATACTGCAAACTTAAAGAATTCATGACAAAGCGCATGCAAAGATTTTCTCCCCGGATCTATAAAACATCCCTTCTCAGTGGGGCTCTGTTCCCTCTCCCTCTCCTTCCCATATACAACATGACAATGGTTTGTATATCAATATTCTTCCTCTGTTCCACCTTCCTTTGTTTAGGGCACCTTGTCAACACTGTTTTGCTTTGGGGGCAATTGGGAAATTAAGCAGATACCAATTTTCTAACTATGGTTGAAAGGTTAAAAATCGATTCCCAGGGCCGGAGTGGGGATTTAATAAAACAGATGCGGCTGCTAAAACATGACTTGAGCCAAGGAACAAGTAAATCACAGCTGAAAACAGCTGTCAGGTTTGCATTACCCAATACACTTACTCTGTGGATCGAGTCTGGACTCCCTCGTTTGTTTATAATGCAGCTAGACATTGCTCTGGAGCTCAAAGTCCAAACACTCAGGACCTTGGGAGATGAACACATTGAAGTGGGGGCCAGAAGCCCATGGTCCAAATTCATGTGCAGGCCGTGTAAAGAATTTGTGCCCAGTGTTCTTGTAACCTCTCGTGAAAATCTAATGGAGTTCAGGCCATTTGGCCCATCAAGTCTACTCCGCCATTCATTCGTGGCTGTTCTATCCTTCCCTCTCGACTCCATTCTCCTGCTTTCTCCCCCTGACACCCGTACTGATAAAGAATTTGACAATCTCCACTGTAAAAGTCCATTGACTTGGCCTCCACAGCCTTCTGTGGCAATGAATTCCACAGATTCAACAGCTTCAGACGAAAGAAATTCCTCCTCATCTCCTTTCTAAAGCTACGTCCTTTAATTCAGAGGCTATGGCCTCTGGTCCGAGACTCTCCCACTAGTGGAAACATCCTCTCCACATCCACTCTATCCAGGCCTTTCACTATTTGGTAAGTTTCAATGAGGTCCCCCCTCATCCTTCTAAACTCCAACAAGTACAGGCCCAGTGATGTCAAACGCTCATCTTATGTTAACCTAATCAACCCTGGGATTATTCTCGTACACCTCCTCTGGTTCATCTCCAATGCCAGCACATCCTTCCACAGATATGGTGCCTAGAACGGCTCACAATGTTATACAGTGTTATGCATTTGATGCATGAGGACCTCATTGTAGGTGTGTGTAGTTTATCCAAGGGCTTTTCATAGAGGGTCTGTGGACCATACCTTACACACTACAGTGGCCCAGAGGGCAATTAATACATGACAAGATTCTCATGAAAGTGATGGTATCACAAAATGCTGGAGTAACTCAGCAGGTCAGGCAGCATCTAGGAGAGATGGAATGGGTGACGTTTCAGGTCGAGACTCTTCTTCAGACTGATGTCAGGGGGGCGGGACAAGGAAGGATATAGGTGGAGACAGGAAGACAGTGGGAGAACTGGGAAGGGGAGGGGAAGAGAGGGACAGAGGAACTATCTAAAGTTGGAGAAGTCAATGTTCATACTGCTGGGCTGTAAGCTGCCCAGGCGAAATATGAGGTGCTGTTCCTCCAATTTCCGGTGGGCCTCACTATGGCACTGGAGGAGGCCCATGACAGAAAGGTCAGACTGGGAATGGGAGGGGGAGTTGAAGTGCTCGGCCACCGGGAGATCAGGTTGGTTAAGGCAGACATCTGATGTCAACTTCTCTACATCGGCGAGACCAAACGCAGGCTCGGCGATCGTTTCGCTCAACACCTTCGCTCAGTCTGCCCTAACCAACCTGATCTCCCGGTGGCTGAGCACTTCAACTCCCCCTCCCACTCCCAGTCTAGGGGGAGAGAGGGGGGAGGGGGGGAAGGGGGGGGAGAGGGGAGGAGGAGTGGGGGTGCTGCACCACTGCAGGAGAGGTTTGGGCCCAACGGGTCCACTTGGTCTAGTGGTCTTATATATCTCCATGATATTACTGCTCAACCTCCTATCCTTCAAGGAATAAAGTCCTAGCCTGCCCAACCTCTCCCAGCACCTCAGTCTCTTGAATCCTGAAAATATCCTTGTAAATCTTCTTTGCACCCTTTCCAGCTTGATGGCAACTTTCCTATAACAGGGCGGCAAACGTTTTCACCAAAGTGCAGCCGCATCAACATCTTGTACATTTGTTACATAGCGTCCCAACTTCTATAATTAGTCGAAACAAAGAACTGCAGATGCTGGTTTACACCAAAGATGGTCGCAAAGTGCTGAATTAACTCTTCAAGGGTCCTGCCCGGAAACATCACCTATCCTTTTTTTCTCCAGTGATGCTGTCTGACCCGCTGAGTTACTCCTGCACTATTTTTTTGTTTATCTTTCTATACTTGGATCCCTGACTGATGTAGGTCAACATACGATACGATACGATAATACTTTCTTGTCAGATCAAGTCTAAAATGTTTCTTGCATCTCGGCAGCTCCACTTGCAACATCAACAAAGACAAAGAACGTAAGACAAGAAATGAGGATACATGTATTCACCATAACATTGCGATCACAAATAACGACACATTCAAGACCCTTCAATATACATTTGATCTGAGATTGTTAGAAACATAGAAACATAGAAAATAGGTGCAGGAGTAGGCCATTCGGCCCTTCAAGCCTGCACCGCCATTCAATATGAACATGGCTGATCATCCAACTCAGTATCCCGTACCTGCCTTCTCTCCATACCCCCTGATCCCTTTAGCCACAAGGGCCACATCTAACTCCCTCTTAAATATAGCCAATGAACTGGCCTCAACTACCTTCTGTGGCAGAGAATTCCACAGATTCACCACTCTCTGTGTGAAAAAAAACTTTCTCATCTCGGTCCTAAAAGACTTCCCCCTTATCCTTAAACTGCAGCGCTGCCGTCGCAGCTGCGGCTTGCCTGCAGTCCGTCTGTCTTTTGTGTTTTTTGTTGTTTTTGTCTGAATTGTAGTTTAATATGATGTAGTGTTGTATGTTATGTTTTGGGGGGGGGGGGGGTGTGGGAGGGAACGGGAACTGTAACATTCTCTCTCCAGAACGGAGACGTGACCTTTGTTCTGTGTCGTGTCTCCGTTCCCGTTGCGGCCTACCACCGGCCATTCACCTGGGAACACCTGGGGCTCTGGTTCGCAGAGCCCGCGGCGCGGACTCACCACCTGCGGCGCTGGCTGCCTGCGGATGTTGCGGGCGCGGCTGCGACTCGTCTCCGGAGGCTCCGGCGCGGGCCGCGTGGACGTCGGAAGCCCGCAGACCCCTGGATGGGGGCCGACATCGGGAGCTCCGGCAGCGGCAGAGGCAGCGTGTTCGCCCGCCCCGAATCGCGGGGCTTGGGTCGGCCCGCCGCGGACCTTTCACCGTCCGGCGCGGCCTGAAATAGGCCGTTGACCTTTCACCGCCCAGCGGGGGCTTCAATATCGGGAGCCCCGACCGCCCCGACGTGGCAAATCCAACAGCCTGACCGCGGGACAAGACGGCAGGGGAAGAGAAAAAGACATTCTGGCCTTCCATCACAGTGAGGAGGGACTGGAGGAGACTCACTGTGATGGATGTTTCTTTTTGTTTGGTGTTAGTTTATGATTGTATGTGTTATTGCATTTTTATTGATTAATCTTATTGGTCTTATTGTTGAACTGTGGGTAATGTTTCATTTCACTGCACATTTATGTGTATGTAACAAATAAACGACTATTGAATATTGACTTGTTTTGGACTTCCCCAACATCGGGAACAATCTTCCTGCATCTAGCCTGTCCAACCCCTTAAGAATTTTGTAAGTTTCTATAAGATCCCCCCTCAATCTTCTAAATTCCAGCGAGTACAAGCCAAGTCTATCCAGTCTTTCTTCATATGAAAGTCCTGCCATCCCAGGAATCAATCTGGTGAACTAAGTTCTATGTTTAGTTTCAGGATTGACTGGTGCACAAAAGAGTGCTTCAGTCTAACCTTATTAAATCTTGGTACCCTGTACCTCCGATTTGATGGTAACAATTCGTATTCACTGTTCAGGACATGGACGGGGCCAGGGACAATGTTGTTGGCCAACCTGAGCATGTTATCGTGGTCGGCTGATTCATAGAGTTTCTCAAGGGGTTGACCGACGATCTTTGAGCAGATTTTCATTTGGTGGAGCAGTTCTGACTTTAAAGTGGTGGACAAACACTTTTACCACGTAGAATTACAATACTGAAGGACACTCATAATCACAGAAGTAAGGAACGAAAGAAGAGTTTGTCTACTCGCCCCAAAGGACCTAAGGAGGCGGAGAAAATAAATTCTTTGTTTTGTCCTTTTGCAGACAGATTCAACGTGGTCTTTCCAGGATAGCAGATGGTCGATCATCACACCCAAGTATTTAAATAAACACACCTGCTTGATTTTTTTATTAGGGATAACAATAGGAACTATATGAGAGTCAGATGTTGAACCAAATACTATTTCTTCTGTTTTCTTTGTTTTAATCTCAAGAGCATTATTATCACGCCACTCGCCCACTTTGTTTACAGCTCAGGGTTGTCTGATTTACTCAACAGAGATATTAAAACTCTATCATCAGAATACAGCATGCCAAAAGCCTTCCTCAGCCTTCCTTATCTATATACTAAAACTATCGTTTGTTTTCTTCCTGAACTACAGCCAAAACGGTACACGATAGCGCGACAGTTTTAGGCCCATCTTACTCACCGTCGTCCCTTTAATGGTAAAGCAAATCTTTTTTATTGAAATTGGTGTTAGATTTTTAAGTTATTCACATTTTATAGTTAAAAAAAACCCATGCATGCGCAGTCAGGGGGGCGGTCCTCACGTAAGATGGCCGCCAGACCAGCGCCTACACTTACGTAAGATGGCCGCCGGGTGACTGCGTGTGCGCAGTTGGGGGGAGGGTCGCCATTTTGCGTTCAGCTCCCACTTCCCGCCAGACGCCCGAATGGTTCCGCGACCCGAGTGGGGCAAGCGTCACTGCCGCCGCTCCAAACCCCAGGCGTCTCCATCATGGCTGCCGCTCCAAACCCCGGGCGTCTCCATCGCTGCCGCCTCGCTGAGCCCCGGAGCCCTCGCCCCGCCATCACCGCCGCTGCTCCCGCTCCAAACCCCGGGCGTCTTCATCGCTGCCGCCTCGCTGAGCCCTCCAGCTGCTGCTCAGCATCACCGCCGCCGCCGCCGCTCCAGCTTCCGCCCTCAGCCATAGGCGTCTCCTTCACCGCTCAGCCCCGGAGCCCCCGCCGAGCAGTTAAAGGTCAGACTAATTAGACCAAGAGGACCCGCTGGGCCGAAACCCCTCCCGCATTCGTGCAGCGCCCATCCCCCCTCCCGCCCCCACTCCTCACCCCCCTCTCCTCTCCCCCCTTCACTCCCCCTCCTCTCCCCTCTCCTCTCCTCTCCCCCTCCTCTCCTCCCCTCCCCCCTCTCCTCTCCCTCCCTCACCTCCCCCCTACCTCTCCTCCCCTCTCCTCTCCCCCCTACCTCTCCTCCCCCCTCTCCTCCCCATCTCCTCTCCCCCCTCTCCTCTCCCCCTCTCCTCTCCCCCCTCTCCCCCTCTCCTCCCTCTCCTCCTCTCCCTCCACTCTCCTCTCCTCTCCCCCCTCCTCTCCCCCTCTACTCCCCCCTCTCCTCCCCCCAATCTCCTCTCCTCTCCCCCCCTCCCCTCTCTCCTCTCCTCTCCCTCCTCTCCTCTCCTCTCCCCCCCCTCTGCTCTCCCCCCTCTTTTCCCCTCTTCCTCTCCCCCCCCCCTCCTCTCCTCCCTCCCCCCTTGCCGCTCACATTGCCTTGGCCTCGCCTTGCCACCCGTCCGCCTGGGCCTCGCCTCGCTGCTTGCCCGGGCCTTGCCTCGCCGCGGGCAGGCCTCGCCACCCACCAGCCTCGCTGCTCACATTGCCTTGCCGCTCGCCAGGCCTCGCCTCACCTCACCGCTCGACGAGCCATCATGATCAGGCTCTGTTGTATATTCAAGACAAGCTTGTGAATTGCAACAAGACACTGGGATACTTTCATGTGCCACTACCAAGACATGGAAGGATGAACCTTGATGGTGACAATCCAGAATTGCTGCGTGAATTGCAGCACAATAGCCCTGAACAACAGTGATTTGTTGAAGAGAAGGAGCCTCTGCTGAATGCTGAGCAAAGAGCAGTGTATGACCATGTATGGCAGCTACATTGGTGCCTGGTGGAAGAACTGCACATTCTCGATTCAAGATACCCATCGAAGTGACCGATAATACAACGTCAGTCTGAAGAAGGGTCTCGACCCGAAACGTCACCCATTCCTTCTCTCCTGAGATGCTGCCTCACCTGCGGAGTTACTCCAGCTTTTTGTGAATAAATACCTTTGATTCCTACACTGATAATACAATGTGCAACATTGTGAAGAACTCCAACATGGTTCATTTGATCAGGAGTGTGAGACTGATTGTTTGGGATGAGTGCCCAATGATTAGGAGGGAGAGCTTTGAAGCAGTGGACAGAACTCTTCGAGGTCTATGCAAAAAGAACGATGGAGCCTTTTGGCGGCATTCTTACCATTTGTTGTGGCGATTTTCGACAACTCCTTCCTGTTGTGAAAAGGGGAAATGATGCTGATGTTGAAAATTCCTGCATCAAGAAATCCTATTAACGTTCAAATTGTTATATTTTATGGCGAGTCCGAAAACTTGTTGGTTGTAGAAGAAGTTTATTGCAGCCGCAATATTCGAATACAAAGTTAAACAACAAGGTAAAGGACAACCATCAAAAACTTACTGTCTTCTTTGAAGACTTCGCCGAACTGAACATTTCGGGCGCCAAAAGCGCACATGACAACGCTGGCCAATCAGCGATGTCGCTCTCTGGACCAATCCCTACGGTCGCGCTCACACGTGACCTTGCTGGCCAATCTGAGGGTTCGACGACCCGGACCATTCTCTATGGTCGCTACATGACCCCCCCCAGAACCCGAGGTACGGAACCTAGCAGGGAGCCGGATTTCGCGACCATAACGAGTAAGGAGAGGGGCAGCCTGAACCACAGGAGCAGGGGATTCTGGACTTGGAGGAACTGCCGGAACAGGGGGTCCTGGAGGAACTGCCGGAACGGGGGGTCCTGGACTGAGCGGAACTGACGGAGGTCGGCCTCTCCTAGGGGTTTGGCCGACCAGGACTGGTTGATCCGGATCCAAGTGTGCAGGTTTGAGCCGGGACACCGAGACGAGCTCACTCCTGCCGCACATGTCTAAGGTGAAGGTAGCCGTTCCCTTACGCAAAACCCGGAACGGCCCTTGATAGACCCTCTGCAACGGGGCACGATGGGAATCTTTTCGCAGAAACACAAACTCACAGTCCTTCAGGGAAGGTGGTTCATGTACCATGGGACACCCATGACGTGAAGTCGGAACTGGAGCCAGGGAACCCACCCGTGCCCGGAGAGATGCTAAGACTGATGGGACTGGGGGCAGCTGGTCTGAGGGTTCCGGAAACAAATCTCCGGGTACTCGAAGTGTCGAGCCATATACTAGCTCCGCGGACGACGCACCGAGATCTTGCTTAGGAGCAGTCCGGATGCCCAGAAGAACCCAAGGGAGTTGGTCTACCCAGTCCGGGCCTTCAAGCCTTGCACTGAGGGACGCCTTAAGTTGACGGTGGAACCTTTCTACGAGTCCATTTGCCTGGGGGTGATATGCAGTAGTGGGTTGTAACTTGGAACCGTACAGTTCTGCGAGCGCGGCCCAGAGGGACGAAGTGAACTGCGGCCCCCTGTCAGTGGTAATAACTGCCGGGACCCCGAAACGAGCTACCCAATGGAGGGCCAAAGTCCTGGCACAAGAGGCTGCCGAGATATCAGACAATGGGAAAGCCTCTGGCCACCGGGTGAACCGATCCACCACCGTGAGGAGGTGGGTGTAGCCCCGGGAGGAAGGCAAAGGCCCGACCAAATCCACGTGGATGTGGAAAAAACGAACTGCTGGGACCTCGAACCACTGTACGGGAGGCTGGACATGGCGCTGGACTTTAGCGGTCTGACAGGGAACGCAGGAACGCGCCCAACCCGCTACCTGTTTCCGTAGGCCATGCCAGACAAACCGAGCTGCTACTAAAGCAGAGGTGGAGCGGATGGACGGGTGCGCTAGCCCATGAATGGCATCAAAAACCCGGCGCTGAAGGGAGGGCGGTACTACCGGCCTGGGACGGGGAAGGGAAACATCACACCAGACTTTTGTGCCTTCCGACCCGCAGGCTACCTGGGCCAACTTCAATCCCGAAGTGGTGGACTGGTATGCCGAGGCGGTATCCGCTAGAAGCTGTGCCTCCGCAAGCTCCTGGGGATCCACCTTGCAGTCCACCGCCGAAATAGGGGAAAAAGCAGGTCTAGACAGGGCGTCAGCAACGGCATTGAGCTTACCCGCGACATGACGGACATCGGTGGTAAATTCGGAGATAGCAGTCAGGTGCCGCTGCTGGCGGGCCGACCATGGGTCAGACAATTTGAAAAATGCATATGTTAATGGTTTGTGGTCCGTAAAGGCTACAAATGGGCGGCCCTCAAGGAAATACCTGAAATGACGAACAGCTAAATAGAGGGCCAGAAGCTCTCGGTCAAATGCGCTATACTTCAGCTCAGCCGAATTTAGTTGCCGGCTGAAAAACGCCAAGGGCTGCCAACGGCCACCGACCTGCTGCTCCAAGACCCCGCCCACCGCCACGTCAGAGGCGTCAACCGTCAGGGCCGTGGGGGCGGAGGGGCTCGGGTGGACCAACATGGTGGCATCTGCTAATGCTGCCTTAGCTGCTGTAAAAGCCGACTCTGCGGCCGGGGACCATATCAACTCTACCGGTTTTCCCGCAAGGCACTGGAAGAGCGGGCGCATGACTCGCGCAGCTGCCGGAACGAACCTATGGTAGAAGTTAACCATACCTACGAACTCCTGTAGTCCTTTTACTGTGGTGGGCCTGGGAAATGCCCGGATAGCCTCCACCTTCTCGGGCAAAGGGGAGGCGCCAGCAGGGGTAATTCTGTGCCCTAAAAAATCAAGAGAAGGGAGGCCGAATTGACACTTGGAGGGTTGGATAATGAGCCCGTGGTCTTGGAGCCGCTGGAACACAGTCCGCAAGTGGACCTGGTGTTCCTGCACTGAGGGGCTGGCGACCAGGATGTCGTCTAAATAAATAAACAAAAAGGGTAAACCCCGACCCACACGATCCATCAGTCGTTGGAAAGCCTGTGCCGCGTTCTTTAAACCGAAAGGCATACGCAACCATTCAAACAACCCGAACGGAGTAATCGTGGCAGTTTTCTGTATGTCCTCCGGCCGCACCGGAATCTGGTGGTATCCTCGCACCAAATCGATTTTGGAGAACACCACCGCTCCTTCCAGCCCAGACGAAAAGTCCTGTAGGTGCGGTATGGGGTAGCGATCAGCCGTGGTGACAGCATTGAGACGCCGATAATCGCCACATGGTCTCCACCCCCCAGATGCCTTGGAGACCATATGCAACGGCGAGGCCCACGGGCTGTCAGACTGACGGACAATGCCCATTTCCTCCATCTTCCTAAATTCCGCCCGTACCACCACCAGTTTGTCTGGCGGTAGTCTCCTGGCACGAACGAAAACGGGAGGGCCCTCGGTGCGGATGTGATGGACCACGCCGTGCTTGGCCGAAGGCGTGTCAAAACGTTGGATGAGCAGCTCTGGAAACTCCGCCAGGATCTCAGCATACGAGTCAGGGGCCGCGACGACGGCCTGGACAGTAGGGCTGGGCGGGGAGGCGATTGTCGGAGCGACGGGCTCCTCGCTGGCGGAGGGTCGGAGGTCGTTACCGTGGACATCAGGGACCAGTGAAAAAGCCCAGAGAAAATCTGCGCCTAGGATCGCTTGTCTGACGTCGGCTATGATGAATGGCCATTCGTACGTGCGGAGGCCTAACACAAGGGACATCTTCCGTATACCGAAAGTGCGAATGTGGCTGCCATTAACCGCGATGAGGGTGGGACCTGTCTTACCCGTTCTGGTTTCGAGGTCGGTCGGCGGCACTATACTGACGATGGCTCCCGTGTCTACCAAAAATTCTGTGTCCGTGAATCAATCGTGGATGTAGAGGCGTCGGTTCTGGCCAATCGCAACTGCCCCTATGTACGATTGGCCGAGGCATTTCCCGCGAAGGTACAAGGTGAGCGGCAGTTGCGGGATTCTCTACCCCATCGTAGGTGATAATAGCACCAGCCGCGCTAGTGCGGATCTTTTTGGCGGGCTTTCGGAGAACTGGCGGGAGACGCGGCGCCATCTTGATGTCGCTGTGGCGTGGTCACTGATGTCGAGACCTTGTTGATCGAACCGCTTGCCTTGTTTTTAGCCGCTATGAGCGCGTCCGCTTTCGCTGCATATGCTTCGGGGTCCTTAAAAGAACAATCCGTGAGCAGCAGTCGGACATCCTCAGGAAGCTTCTCTCGGAATGCCTGTTCGAACATGAGGCAATCCGTATGCTCACCGGCTAGCATCATCATCTCGGCCATGAGAACGGACGGCCGTCGATCTCCGAGGTCCGGTAGGTTCAGAAGTCTTTCAGCGCAATCATGCCTATTAAACCCGAAGGTTCGCAGTAACAATTTCTTCATTGCCTCGTACTTGCTTTCCGCAGGCGGATTAACGATGAACCGCATCACGCGTGTGGTCGTCTCCGGTGATAGAGCGCTGACGAGATAGTAATACTTCGTCGAGTCGGCCGATATGTTCTTTATATGAAATTGGGCTTCGGTGTGGACAAACCAAGATTGCGGTGAATGTGTCCAAAACAACGGAAGGTGAACGCTTACCGCGCTTAACTCCGGTGTGCCAGGCGCGGCATTCAACAACGAGGCGTCGTGTTCCTGCATAGTCGGTGATCGTTCAGATCACGTCGGGGTCACCAATATGGCGAGTCTGAAAACTTGTTGGTTGTAGAAGAAGTTTATTGCAGCCGCAATATTCGAATACAAAGTTAAACAACAAGGTAAAGGACAACCATCAAAAACTTACTGTCTTCTTCGAAGACTTCGCCGAACTGAACATTTCGGGCGCCAAAAGCGCACATGACAACGCTGGCCAATCAGCGATGTCGCTCTCTGGACCAATCCCTACGGTTGCGCTCACACGTGACCTTGCTGGCCAATCTGAGGGTTCGACGACCCGGACCATTCTCTATGGTCGCTACAATTTTGTGATTCACATTTTAAACTTTAATAAGTCCCTTTTCCACTTGCTGTGCCCGTCAGCCGCCCATGTGCAGTAATACCTCCATGTTCCACGTCACCATGGAAACCCGACGAGCGGGAATGGCGGCGCCGCCAGAGAGCCCGTAAGAATGGAGGGGGGGGGGGAATAAGGGGGGATGGAGTGGGTAACTGGTGGGTGGGAGGGGAAGGGGGGAGAGGGTGGGGAAGAAGGGGGGTTGAGGGGATGGAGTGAGGCAGGGGAGGGGTAGGGTGCTAGACCAATGCAGAAAAAAGACACCATTTTAAAGAAAAATCACGATTTTCATTGAGATGGGTTCTTTTTAAAAGCTATTTATTTTAAAGAAAAAAGCGCCATTTTCCCACGTCACCATGGCAACCCAATGAGTTGTGGGCCCAACGGGTCCACTTGGTCTAGTCTACCTTAAATGTCTCTTTCAGGGAGCTATCTAATTATACTCCTAGATTCTGTCCAAACCAAATTCTTCTCACCTCACCGTGGGCACATGTTTCAGGTCAAGATCCTTGAAGAGTTACTCTTAATGTTACTCACAACAGAAGAGTCATGTTTGGCAATTAGATAAAACGCTGTGTCCTTTAGAGGTAAAGAAAGACACAGAAAGCTGGAGTAACTCAGCAGGTCAGACAGCATCTCTGGAGAAAAGGAATAGGTGGCTTTTTGGGTTGAGACCCTTCTTTAGATCTCCTCCCTTCCACCAATGGGACCACGATTGGTGGAATCGTGACCTCCCAGTTGGCAGTGTCCTGGCGAATTGCCAATCTTGCCCGACACTCAATGTCCCATTCCAACTCAGCCCAGCCGAGAGGAAGACGTGTGGACAAAAATATACCTTGCGGAGCCCCAAATATAACCATTACCCACACAAGGGTTAATGCAACAGAGTCCTGTCATGTTGTAAAGCCCCAGGCTCCTTCAAGCACCTGCTCTGGATATCTCTGGCATCAACCATTTATCACGCTTAAAATACATGA